>NC_031769.1:59098025-59298890 GCF_001522545.3 Parus major
TCTCTTTCTCTCTTTCTTTCTTTCTATTTTATTTCTTTTTTTTCCTTCTTTCCCTCTTTCTTTCCCTCTTTCTTTCTTTCCCTCTTTCTCTCTATTGTTGTGTTGAAGATACAATGCCTGATTAGTGCAGGAAGAACTTATGTTGCATGCTGCTAAATCCACTGAAGCAAGAGCTTTCCAGTAGCGATGGCATAGTTATGTTATGATATAGTTATGTTTCTTATCTGCTGGCTGCTCCATTTCTGTGTATATAGCAACATATGAACTATTAAAAGCTCTGTAAGTTTTATTACATTAACATTGTCATGATATTTACACTCTGCATGAAAAGAGGGAGAACAGCAAATGTGGTAAGTGGCCATGAGTTAGGAGCAGAAATTCATCCCTGGTTAGGGAAAAGCCACTGTATTAACCATGTCTTGTAAGGACTGCGATAACCTGCGAGCCACCCCCTTCTCTTTATGAAGTCTGTCACAGATATTAGGGAGACAAATAATACTGGAGACTCTCATGGAGACTGGGCTGGGTTTAAAGCAGAATAAAACACTGCCCTGGTGGAAATAAATATTGGAATAAATCAAACCTGGTGTAAACATTATGTGTATGCCGACTGTATTTACTGACCATTCCAGCCACTCCCTGCTGGCTGAGGGCACCCCTGTAACGGCCTGACCCTGAGCATGCCAAACAAGCCTTGGCACAGGCCCAGCTTCACATGTCTACGTTTCTTGTCAGACTGAAATTCGTCATGCACTGGTATCAAGAGAATGAAGAGGACCTATGGAGCAGGGTTAGATGGCTGCAGTGCTCAGATACACAGATGAGGGCTCAGTTTACCCAGTCCCAAGTGGTGGTACTAGAATTCCTTAACACTGGCTGCAATGTGCTCACAATCCTGCTGCCAGTGGCTGCCCACAGTCCATACAAGGACCAGCCAAGCCCCATGGTTCCTCTTGTGAAAGACAGACAAGAAGTAACTAAGCAAGGTAACCACAAGGTCTCAAAAGGGTAGCCCCCACCTCATTACACTCTTGAAATGAAGGTGTGATCTTGTTGCTCTGTGTCATTTATATGTTGCAATAATTGGCTTGTGACATTTTCATTCTTTTTGGAAGCAGTTGGTCACAAGCCATGTGTTAAGTGGCCCCGTGACTATGACAGTAAGTGGCACCAAGTAGAAATTTTTATACAATCCACTTCAGAAAAAGAAGTCTCATTTTGTACCCAGACACATTAGCTCAAACAGTTCAGGAAAACAAATACCCTCATTTCATCACCAACTATAATTCCTAGATAAGTGAAAAAAATTCTCAAGAGTGACATAATGAGAAAGAAATTTTTAAAAAATAAGATTTCAAACCAAAGTCAAGAGCTATAGTCTAGATCTGCCAAAAGTTGTCTTCCACTTTTCTGCCCCAGTTCTAAAAGTTTACTTTGCAAACAAAAATATTTGTTGAAAGTGCCTTGTTTCAGTCAGTGGAATGCTTTTTAGTTTTTCACAGGCAGTTTTTACAGCGCCATTTATACCATTGACCTTGGCCTGAAAAAAAAAATACATACCATAGCCATCCAAGTAGGCTATAAACTCTGCTAACCAACTTTACAGCTTTTAAATCCTATTAGGCTCCCTTATACAGTTTAAAGCCCCTCTAAGGCATTTATCCCCATGAATATACTTGTGTAACACACTGAAGGTATAAGGATTTGTCTGGAAAAGAGTTTGGTTCTTCAGTCACCTTGCAAGTTCCTGACAAGTCAGGTCAGAAATTTGACATGCAAAGTAAAGTCAAAATTTCAGGATTCCTAAATAATAAATTTATCAGGATACTGTTTTCTCAGATCTGTTGATTGACAACACATAAACATCACCATATGATGTGTTCACAGAGATCCCTTACACCCTTTTCATTGGCAGGGAGATTATAAAACAGATGTATCACCTCAATTTACTATGATGAGATCTGCTTTTATATTGCATACCTAAAAAACCCTACTCAAGGTCTATTGTTCCACAAGCACATGCAGTAAGTCTGATCTTTAAACAAAAATCAGTTTGTAAAAAAAGCTAAATTCCACTGATTTTACTGGGGATGGGTGGGGAGAACAAAGGTTCCATGAAAGAAGTGACATGGTGCCTCAGTAAAGATCGTAAACTCAGCTTAATAAACTCTCTTAAGTTGTTGTATTTATTTTTCTTTTCAAGAGCTAATAACTTCAAAGCTAATATAAGAATAACCTAGTCCATCTCTGGATTCAGCAGTTCCAATGTGCATGTATGTACCCTAGTAAGTGCAAGTCCTGGTTTAATTCTTAACACATTGAGTTCTTACTTAGTTTTAACAATTGACAACTAAACTGTTTCTGATGGGAATACTTTTATACCAGACTGTGCTCTATTTTCTAAACATTCTGGTTCATTAAATTAATGTAAGTAACACAGCCATAAGTAGCAGAAAGGAACACATAATCATTAACAGCATAAATACAAGAGCATAAATTAAATATAGCCAGTTCTAAGATGTAAATAGCAAAATGATTATTCAAAGAGCTGAAAGCATAAGCTTTCTCTTATTGGTAACATTCTGTCATTATCAGAGGTACTGTTACTAGATTATATTGTGTGTTATGGAATTCATATGCATAGGCATATGTAATATTTCCCAAACAAGACAAATAGAATATGAGTTTGTAAACATCAACAACTCATAAAGATAAACTGGTGTATTAAATTCACACACCAATTAAACTAGAAGACTAGAAAACTTGATAACACAAGGTGTTGAAAAGAGAACTCTAAGTACCCAAGTCTTACAGCCAGTATTGTTGGGGGAAAGAACTGAGTTAGTTTTTCAGAGTTACCTGGAATAGATAATACAGACAAGTTACATTACAATGCATACTTTGGTATTTATACTCAGCTTGGAAACTTAGCTCAGGAAAAGTTAATGTGGAGTAGGGTCATCACAAAGCTTTTCCCAAGAGAAGCCACAGACCAAGGGGCAAAAAGTGTCCTGATCTGTCTGCATGAGTTTCCAAGAAGCTGGGACTTTCTTTAGAGCTCACTTTCTTGCACAGTTTCCACAAGCTTACTCTGAATAACTAGCATGTTTGTGACAAAAGGCTAAGCATTCAACACTTAAATTCGGTTTATTTACAAACACAATTATATAATACTGTTGATTCTTCTTCTTATTGTTATTATTTCACCATAAGAGTTTTTTTATTGTCTGTCTTTGAGTAAGAAGTATACTTGTTTTGCAGACCACTCTGCTGGAGGTGCACTGCCGTACCAGGCAACACACTGACAGAACATTATGCAAGGAATAACCAGATTCCACACTGAAACCGAAATTTTGGGCTACCAAAAAAATAATTAGCAAGAGTGGCAAGAGTCAGGTTGCTCTATCCCAATCCCAGGGAGAAGGAGCTCTATATGAGGAGTCTGAATGCTATAATGTATCCAGAAAAAAAGCATAGTAAGAGATAATGGCAAGAAACTTTGCTAAAGATATTGAAACTGCAAGGAAATCATATGACTTTGTAATGTAAAATGCAACTAAGAAATTGCCGTAAAAGACAAACGAGTTTGGTTGATAGATGTACTTCAGACAAAAGCTGTGGACTTAAATTAACACAGGAATTATTTTTTTTTAAATTCTCTGATATAGAAAAATCAGCCTTTTCAGGATGATTTTCTTTAGCTTAAAACACATGTAAAACAAAATGCAAAATTTTCTTCCTAATCTGTAGCTTTGATGAAAGATGAACTAGTGGGGCTGCTGCTGAGGTTGTATGCCTTTAAATCTTTGGTGCTGATGTAAAAGTATGCGCTCGCCAGTCTAATGTTTTCAATAATTGTCAGCACAGTGTCACTGGACTTATATACATCTGGATGAGAAAGTACTAAAACAGGAACTCTGCTTCTGCTTCTTAATCTGTTGTACTCGCATCAAAGCCAGACCCTATATAAACAGGAAACTGGAATGGGACTGATAATGTATCACCCACAAGTCTGAAGCTTTAAAGGAGACCGGCCAGACAAACAGAGCTACAGCCACTTTTGCATTTTCACTGATAAAATAGTCATTCCCCAGCAGATCATCATCCTTCATGATGGCAAGAACTATAAAGTTCTCTGTGACTGCCAAAGGTTAAATAGCTGTACCTAAAACCGAGTGTCAGCAACACTAAACCACACACAAGTTTTCAGCCACCTTGGAACATCAAAGGTGAAAGGGACCTCAAGTCCCATTCCTAAAGCGACTCAATTCCATCAACTTTGATTTTGATATCCATCATCCAACATAATGCATTTGTTTTTGAACATTTAATCTCTGGCCTGCTAGATCTCCAATAAGATTCCAAAACTGAGTGGCTGTAAACAACTAATTAGTGTAACCAAGAAATTAATTTTGTAAGCACTCATCTCTCACTTTTTTTTTTTTTTTTTTGAATTTGCTAATATGAACAGTTGCAAATTGTTTTCAGAAACAGCAAACACTTTAGTTGTGGCTTGAAAAAAGCCTACAGGAAAATACCATGAAAGAAAGAGCACAGTGCTCTCAATTTTAAACTATGTGTTATTTAGCCTACTGGACTGTCAGTAATGTGCACATGCCACAGCTATTTAAAGTGATCTTCCAGAGCACTGAGGAAATTCACTGGAAGGCACTAATGAAGATATCAGGGAGGTTTATTATAACAAGTAGGGCAAAGAGTGGAAAGGAGACTAAGTTCTGCAAACCCCATGCTGGGGACCTTCAGAGGCATAACACAACAGAGAAATCTCTGCTGGAACTCTAATTCTGAGGTCTTCTTTCTGGATCACAGGGTCTGGATTCCTAAGGACACCAACATCCAATCCAAAGTGGAGAGAAAAACAAAACAAAAATATCCGACAAAACAAAATAAGAAACTTTCCTTCTAAGATAAAGTTTATGGCACAAATAAATAATAATGTATAGGATACTCGCAAACAGCTCCAGCTGTAAGTTGTAGCACACAACTTACATCACAGACTGGAAAGCTAAAAAACTGAGGAAGGCAAGGGGTCCTCCAACCATCTCTACTCACCTCCAGTTATATCAGAACATTGATTTACCTTTTCCTTTCTTTTCATAGCAAGATATATTGGTCCAGCATTAATTCTAACTTTGTTGGATTTCCATGGGTTGTGCTGTCCAAAGGCTTTAGGGTGAGTCTTAATAACAAAAGACTAAATAATATCAAGATGTGTTCAGCTGTATGACAGAGGAGTCATAAACCCTATTTTGTGTCTTTCCTTAAGCACATACAAAATGTTTTCTCAGCATTTTACTTAAAGGTTTGTTATAACCACAATTATTTCAAAATGTGTGTAAAAACAAGTAGAAATTTATTCCTTAATCCTCTCAATAAATAAAAGAAGAAATAAGCTAAGCCTGGTAATAGAGAACAGAATGTGACAGAATGGAGTATTTGATTCAAAACTTATCTGAAGGCTTAAGAATGTTATATAAGTTTACTGCCTTATTTTCTCTTGCTGTGACACATATATCCTGCGTTTTCTCAGAGCACTGATGAATCACTTAAAAATATATTTTTATTAGGTACTTGGGCTCAGGTCAAATAACTGAATCTCCTCAAGGGACAGGACAGTATCTTGGAGATGTGGGCAACCATACGCTTTCTAATTGACTCATATATCCTTTGGGCTTGCTCCTAAAAGACTTTAATTCATTGTTCAATGGAAAATCCCTGTATGCTTCTTTTCACAATTTCTATAATATTCTCCAAAAGTAGCAGACTAAGTAAGTCTTTAGCTTGCTGCTTGTTGCCACTGTATTTCATCTCTTTTCTCTCATAATGTTAATGAACTCACAGCATGATGGAAAAGCCCAAAGCAATTTAACTGACCAAAACCTCTTACCTAGAGTAACAGGTTATCTGAGTGTAAAAGAAATCTTCTTCAGTCCTATAAATAAGAATATTTCTAGTGTTACATCCCATTGGTGTATCCTTTACTATTTCAAGAATCTGGAAGTGGAGATGGCTTTTAAAAGCATTGTCTTTTAGGACCAGAGCAGAAAGTGATTATCACTGTTAATAAAAGTTATGTCAATAATGCTCTATGAGCAGCAAGTGTTTCAAATATTGTTCTTTGGGTAAAAAAAACCAAAAACATACTTTTTCTTTAGCTGTTCTTGTACTTTTTTTGTTCATTATTACTGCTATTCAATAGCAATACATTTACACTGGTTTTGATCAAAATATCCCAATTCTGAGATTTTAACATACATTATATTTTGATTTGTAAAGGGTTATTGGCATGAATTACACTACAGAAGGCAGAATTCCTTCTTTTCAGTGTATCAAATATTATAAATCATCAACAGTTATGAAATTTTCCTCAAGGCTTCAGGTACTTTACTGCCAAGGCCTATCTCTCAGAAGTGTAATCAGCCCTTGGTTAGAGCCAGTGTCATCTCCTGCTTCATTTTCTCTTCTAGTGTGTTTTGTATATCTTCAGATAATTACAGAGGCCCTTAAACATCATTCAAATGAATAGGGATGGGGAGAGAAATATTGTTTGCAAGAAATGAATTTGAGGTTGCAGTAGGGTTTTTTTTGTGCGCACAAAGTACTGAAGAATACACCATTGGCATGTCAATTTTGGAAATACAAAATCTGTGTGAAGTATTTATGCTGTTCCACAGTAAAAATCATGTGCACACTGGGTATGTATAATTAATGAAAACAGAGTGTGCATTGTGAACAGCACAGGAACTGAGACACAAGCACAGAACAATTTACCAGAAAAAAATTGTAACCATGTTTTTGGCAAGTAAGCAAATTCATATTTTGATTTAAACCTTAGTTTATTACCAGCAGTAATTCACCTGCAAAAGTCTCAGTTTTGTGACTTTCCACTTACTCATGTAGCTCTAAAAGAAAAGACTCAGTTCTTCTGGTTAACACATTGGGCACAAAATTATTCATTAGACCATGAATCATAAAATAAGACAGATGCCTGGCTGAGCATCCAAGGATGGAGTTAAAGGTCTTCCCTTATTTATACACAAGTCAATGTGGAATGGTGCCATAGGCCTTATCTAGATGAAGATTTAAAAGTGAGCTGTTAACATGCCTTAGCTAAAACATATGTTAAAAGTCTTTTATAATTGTATATCTATACTTGGATGCACCTTAAGCTGATCAAAATGTAGCATGATGGGAAACTAATCTTAAGGGAAGAAGATGTACACCAGAGGATGCAAACCAGAATTCTAAAATGCATTAGTCAGAACTTGATAGCTGAGGTTTTGTTCTGTGTCCACCTCCAAGTGATTGACTAGAAAAAGCTATGCAAGAGAAAGTTAAGTACTGTTTATGCAAATGATCAGCTAGAAGCTCCAATTTTGCTTACATCAAAGTTAAAGCAACAAAGCATCACCCCATGTCGTGTCAACTTAAGGTAGAAGGCTCGCAGTTATCTGTAAATTAACCCTACCAAGAAAGAACAATAGAAGAAAAAAATCTGAATATGAAATTAAAGAACATTAAGCCAAGAAAACCAAAAAACCTCTATCCAAGTTTGATAACCTTTTAAAGAATGAAGTATGAAGCATTAAGAATGAAGTCCTTTGGCCCAGAAAACTGAACTATGCTCTTTGAAAGCCAAAAATAATTTTAAAATACCAAAACATCCCATATTAACCACATTTCACTTTTCTTTCCTAAAATCACAACAATGAGGTTATTTGGATAACAATGATCCATGCTCTATAAATTTCCTGTCCTATAGTGGTACAAAGATGGGTACTGTTTGCATAATTGTTAAGAAGTAATGTGCAACATGATGCAGTGTACACATCAGAGGGCAAAGCAGAGATATATCAGGGTATAATGTAAAACTGAACTAAAATGATTTGACAGGTGATGGCTTCATGTTCATTACCATTGTTTTCTGTAGAGAATTAGGTATCCAACCAACCAAAAAAAAAATTAAAATTTTATTAAGCACACATATCCATGCATTTGTATATGTACATGTATCAGTATATGTAGCAAAAAACAGGCTTTAAAAACAAGAAAAATGTTAGCAGTAGCAAGACCAATCCATCTATAAAATTGTGTCTGAATTTTCGCCTCCTATTGATGGAGTTGTGTTATTTACTTCAGCCTGCAAGTCTATTAAATGGGCTATCAGCTCTATTTCTAATGTATGCCCTTGGACTGAGACGCTCACTTACAGTGACTCAGGCAGGAGTGGGACAATTAAAAAGTGGAGTACTTCTGTCAAAGAGGCTTTTTGGTGACACATGAGTTGCAAAGAAATGCTAACACAGCAAACAAACAAGCACAAATAATTCCTCAGGCCTGGAATTGAAAAGGAAAGCAATGCCATTCTCCTGGTGGGAAGACACATTTATTATTTCAATATGGAATTTATTGTGGTTAATGGATGTAGACTAAGAGAAGAAAAATCAATACAGTCATGCATGTATTCCATTTGAGAAATGTGTATTCTACTCTAAGCAAGGGCAGAAAAGTGGGAATTTTTTTTCTGATAGTTTGAAAAACAGTAACAGATTATTATGAGTTTTACTCACGGAAATTAACTAATTAACTAGAGGATGTCATCAACCAGAATCAGGATGGGGAAACAAAAAGGAAGGCAACTTCCCTTCTGTAAATAACCTTTATTCATCTTTTATTCATTCATTTTGTAACACAACCTGCAGTCAGTACAAATTTACTAGCAGGATGCATTAAGGAAAAGCAAAAAACATTCTGTTTCCTCACCATTTCCCATACTTCACCTTTTCCCTATAAAGAATGAGATAATGAAAGCTCATATGGTTTATGACATTCCCCTTGCAAATTGAGAACAGTAAAAGTCTGCCCTTCTTTTTGGCTTATGAGTAGTGTAATTGTTTGGCAAAGGCCCTGATCAACAAATATTGTGTTTCTTCCAGGGGAACATCAATGCAACTAGTCTCTTTACTGTGTTCTTTGGAAGAATCAGAACAGGGGTAGAAAATGTCAGGAGGGAAACCTAAACCTAGGCCAGGCAGTAAAACTCCCCAGGGGAAAAATCATATTTATTAAGTTACTCTTCTTGCTCAGTAAAGGTTAGCAAGCATTTCAATGAATTTCCTCTTGGGTCAAATAAAGCTGGAAGGGGAGTGGATGTGATACCACATGACAGGCCTTGATTTTCAGATGGAAGCTACAGTAATATTTTGGACTCTCGGGCTCTGGATCTTGATTTACAATAATAAAACAACATCTCCATGATTATTTGTTTCAAACAAACTAAAAAAGTTATTTTACTTTATTTCTGGATGAATTCACACTGAAGTTTGTCCAATATTCCATCATTAGATGTGAATCTAGAGCAGGCTGACAATAACAACTGCCATGACAGCTGCAACTGTGGGGTTCTGCAGGACATTGCTTCTGTGTAACCCTTGAAAGAGCTAAAGCACCTACTTTTTTTTCTTTTTTTTTTTTTTTTTTTTCCAGCCTTAGAAAAGTACATTCCAGTGAGAGGTTAATTGTGCTCCTCTTAAGGAGAATAAATCCACTGCATTTACTGGGACATGCATTCTATAGATGATCTAGCATCTCATTAAGATGATTTTACCCCATACTGTTCTGGCACACAGGCTCTCACAAACAACATTTTCAATACTCTGCTCTTCAGATCTCATCACAATCCTAAACTAGGTCACCTGGAATGATGGTGTGGCACAGAAACAAATAGATCAGACCAAACTTCTCCCTTTTTAAGTACCTGATATTAACAGGTATCTTCCCTGCAAAGGAAAATTTAAGAACCACAACAACAACAACGTTTTCAATAGCCATTTACCAGTAGCTGGCTTCTCAAAACAAGCTCAAGTTGACAATGAGTGACAGTGACTGCCAGTCTAGGCTGTTTGATAGGTTTGCATCACCAAGCTCTCATTTCTAGGAGACCAGGGCACAGATTTCCACCTCGGGGGGATAAGGAGCTGTGGCTGGAATGGCTCTGGCACATGAACAATCTCTACTGGAGACAGGGAAGCTCCAGGTCAGGGCTGAGGTCACTTCTGTTGAGGCAGAGAGCAGCAAGACCTATTCTTAGCACACATGAGCTGACATTTGGTAAAACAGTGACAAGGACAAGGGAGTATGTGAATACTTTGCCAAGAGGCCAAGAACCACGTCACCCTGCTAACTCATATTACAGCTACAGCTTACCTCATGTTAGTTACTGCACGTCAGCCAAGGTGTAGGAAAAAATACATCCATTGTCCAGGGAAGACAAGGCAGCTGAAAATTAATGAAAAAATGGACTTGCTGTGACATTGGCCATATTTAATTATTTTTATGAATAAACAGCCTAACATTTCAAGGGACACCAAACTAATAGTAATGTTGAACTTATCATCAGTCCATAAGAATGCAGATGCTTAACAGCTGGCATCTTGGAAAAAAAAAATGTGGTTTGGTATTGTTTTGGTATTTTTCTTTCTAAAACATGTCTAAAAAATTGCTTTAAATGGACAGCTGTTATCACCAATGGTATTTGTTTATTCTATCTCTTGCTACGCAGGCAAACCTTCAGGGAGGGGGAGAGGGACAGGAAGAAAAAGATAAAGAAAGAACAAATAGAAGCAAAGTAAGCAATAAAATATTGAACAAGGACTACTACAGAAAATTGCCAAATATGAAATTAAATTAGTGCCAGGCACTGTTTGAATCATTAACACAGCTTAAATTTCAAGCTAGGTTCTGAAGCAAGGCCCCTGAATGAAAAAAGCAATCAATTTGAATTCCTTGGCCTCCACCTGTTGTAAATAGTTGCAAAACACACGCCAACTTCATTACACCTATAGCTTCTGCTGACTTCAGAAGTGCAAGAAGTCTCATTATTGCAGAAGGTAAGACAGAATTATGACTCTGGGTTTGACATAGTGGAGTGCCTCATTACACACTGTCACAGACATCACAGGATGCACCAGAGATTTCTTCGTCAAGGAGAAATAATGAGCTGTCCTGGCTCCACAGTCTTTTACAGCCTCCCAGATGTTTGCATTTATTTATTTATTTATTTATTTATTGAATTTAAAACACCCTCAAACCTGTATCAACTATGTAATGAAAAATAAACCTTTATCAGCATAAACCTGATAAAGATCAAAATACTGAGATTTGCTGACAAGGCACCATAATGGAAATAATCTGTTTATTCAGCATTCTGTTTCAATAATATGGGATGCATTCAGATTCCTTCCACAATTCCCCCCTCATTAACATCCTGTCCAGTTTGCTGCAGGCCATGACGTAGACTCTGATAATAGTTTTGGCATATGTTTCCTAAGGAAAGGCCCAGCCACCCTTCTCTTGAGAGGATGTCGATTGTGTTAATGCTGAAGGTGCATATGCACCATCTCCTGCTGGGCCCAAGCCCCAGCACACACATGACCTGTCACTGTCACTTAATGCTAACCACTGGAAATCATACACAGATACCACGGATGTGTGTGAGTTTTCAGGCATGCACTCAAAGCACACAGAAGAGCTGACTGTATCTTATGGTGAAAAGAAATCACTATCACCCCCTGAAATCTTACAGGAAGGGCAAAAAATACCTCATGGAAAAGGCAAGTTCTTTCAGTTTTTTCATCCCAGAGCCTCATGTATAACAGCCAGTGATATAAGGCTGCTTATTCAATTTTTTTTCCCTCTGAGTTATATGCAGAAGTACCATGTGTGTAATTTTAATACAAAACCATAACAAAGTCTTCACAGTGATAAGACAAAATGAGTTTCCAAACAAATGAGATGCATCAGTTGGAGTGCTGATCCTCAATAAACACAACCAGAGATAAGTAGTCAAACACTCCTCTTTGGCCTCTTCTTCATCAGCAAATTAAACAGCTCCAAGAAGCAAACCCAGACAGTAGACTTTAATTGTCTCTGCAGTTCAGTTATTAGACAAGTTCTTGGCACGGGTTTGGCAGATTCCCCAGCACCACAGGGGAAAAACACAGCCCGGAGATAAATCCTGTAAGATTGGATGTGGTCACCTTCTGTTGGAGGGTAAGAGCTGTATGATTTCATCATGGGCTGTCCGTATCCTCAGTGCCAGAGGATACTCCCAGGCAAGTTTAACTCAGTTTAGACACAGTTTTCCTGTCCACTGCCAAAGCAGAGCTTTGGCTTAATACAGGTACAAAATCTCTCTCAACATAGAACAACATCACAGTATCATTGTTTCAGACTAGAATTTCATTACTTTCCTTATCTGGTGAAACAAACTATGTCAGGGTTCCTTTCACACAATTCTGTGGAGAACATTTAATGAGACAACATGTAGAACAGCAAGAATTTGCCACATCAAATGTAATCCTTACCCAGCATTCTCAAAAGATGAAGTAATAACAGCAAAACTGACCCTGTACATAACATCTAGAGGAACAGAAAGATGTCAAAAGTAAAATACCAAGCCTTCTCTTTTAGACAAGCATATAAACATGCATGCAACTCACAATATCATAGAAACTTCTGAGCTGTTGCATGTTAGGAGCACGCTGTCTATGTAGGGACAGGTAATGCACTTCTATAGGGCCTAAAACCCTGAGAAAAAGGGAGAAAATTGCTAAGGTCCTAAAGCAGAGTCCAGAGGATGGAGTTCCCAGCTGCTTCCAATGGGATTTGTGGAACCTATTCACCCATGCTGCACATTCTCCCTAAAACCTGTAAGAAGCTAGTTTTACTCTGCAACAGTATCTACCATTCACTGCTGAACCAGAAGACACAGTAATATGCAGACAAAAATTACTGAAAGTCAACAAAGAGCCACCTAAGCTTTATATTCTAGATACGAGGAAAAGGAGGGGGAAATGGAAAGCAATTTCTCAGCATTTCACATTTTTCCAAGCCAAGAAAAACCCAGCACAAATTCTCACAGAAATTCAGCTTTCACTTGTCCATGCCTGTGTCCCCTCAAAACTGAAACTCTGAATTCTCATCTCCAACAAATAGAAGAATATCTTTTGGTCAAAAAAAAGGTAACTTGACTGCCCCCTTCACAAATTCTTCCTTAAGGGTTATATATCTTCACATTCTCTCATTAAAGCAACTAAATAATTCAATAGGGCACCAGATTCTAGTAAGGGTGCCAATATTAATATAACATCCTAATCTACACTCCTAACTTGTGTTTACAGTGATTTAATGTAGCATCAATACTAAACACAGCCAAAGCACAAATACTCTCACTGTTGTTCCTTTCTTCAGTCAGTCACCCCCCTTTCTCACCACGCCCTTCACAAGGCAGGTGAATGTGTACTGCAAAACTTATTTTGAACGAGACAGGGCAAGAGCTATAATCTGGTACAAAACCCTCCTAGAAAAACAAGCAGGATGGGCATTTTTTTCCTCGTACTATCCATCTCAAGATTGCAGGGTTCTGAGGGCTTTTCATTTTGGTTTGTTTTTCCTAAAGTCCTATTTCATATAATCCCGTGTTCGACAACACCCTTGTGAACTGTTGACTTTTCTTAAAATGGCCATAGATTATCCCCAAAAGTGAAGCCCTTTTCAAGGAAAATGGTTGTTCCCTCATATCTATAATTTAGAAAGGAAATATGAGAACACAGACAGGAAGGGAAGTATGGGAAGCTACAAAAGCAAAAATGTGTAAACTAAAAGTAGAGATTATATATATAAATTCTAGACCAAAGGAAAACTCCTTATTTCAAAATATGTCTCTCACAGAAGTAAGCATATTTTATTGGACAATATTCACCTGCTGCTTTCAATACTGGACTCTAAGGAACTATAACTAGGAAATGTATTTTAGATACAATGCCATATATATACACAGAAACCAACAAGGTGAAATACTGAAGTGAGTTAAATGCAAAGCATGGTAAAGAGCTGACCTCCTTTCCCCTTCATGCATGTTGCAGCATCTCTGAAGTGATACAGAAAATTCAGTGTCAAAAGCCAGCCATGAGAAATGTCACTCATTGATGCTTGTTTTGGTTACATTTTCCATCACCAAGCAGACAGGAAATGTTCTCGGGCTCAGAAAAAGGCAAACAGAAGCCAGAGTTAAAAGTAGACTCCTTTTTCCCTTCCCCTGCTGCACACTATTAATCTGAAAGTCCGGAAGCCATATGGGGATCGAGTTATTATCCAGCTACTTATTGCCTTCAGGTAGCTCCAAATTAAAAAGAAAGATTGTCAGCAGATGTACCCATCTACTCTGCCCCTTTTTCATATGTCTACAGCATTATTACATTTACACCTACCTGCATGCTGTAGCCAAAGGTGTGACAGTACTTCACAATCCAACCTTTTTTATTCTCCTTCCCTTAGGAACTCTGAGGTCAATAGTCGAGTTAAAAAAATCACACTGTGCTTCAACACCACATTTTTCATTTTTTTTTTGTTAAAGGGATGGTCCAGAGATTTATTTTCTTGAGCTGCTGCACCTGGAATGCAGCAATTCTAGCACAGATATCTCCCCAAGAGTTCTGTCATCTCCCACATCAGCTGTCTTTGCTGCAAGTACTGCAGTACCATGTCTCTGTTCTTTTGTCATCAAATGCATTTTCATTTCTATAGGTCATAATGTCCTACTAATCTTAAAAGAATTTTCAAAGGAAGCAGCTACCAAAATGAAACAACTGAAAAAATTAACAGCTCCTCCAGAAGTTGAATTATACCTAACCCAGTATATTTTTTTTCACATGTAAGACTGTAGATGGAATTACTGGTCAGGGAGCAGATTGTCACTAGCAGTAAACTGGCTATTTCAACAATCCAGGTACATAGAGCAAACATAAATAATAATTATCAACACCCTCTTTCATTTTGTTTTTTATTTATGGATATCTGGACAATAAGAAAAAAACTGCTTTTGTTTGCAGAAAGGTTTTCCTATCAGATACATGCAAAGAAAATCACCACAGATCTCTTCAAACATTACATATTCAAAAAATATGTAATGTTTTACATATATTAAATATGTTAAATCCACAATATCTCAAAGACACAACATAATTGAAGGTGTGAACTTGGTCTACTCTAACACTCATTGGCAGCTCATACTGGTGAACTGCCAGATGATCAGAGGGCTGGAACAACTCTCCTACGAGGAAAGGCTGAGAGTTGGGGTTGTCCAGCCCAGAGAAGAGATCTTTTTGCAGCCTTCCAATACCTTAATGGGGCTTATAAAAAGAAGGGAGAGGGACTTTATGTATAGGCAGACAGTGACAGGACAGAGGACAATGATTTCAAACTGAAAGAGGGCAGGTTTAATTAGTTATTAGGAAGAAATTATTTGCTGTGAGGGCGGTGAGGCACTGGTACAGGTTGCCCAGAGAAGCTGTTGATGGCTACGGAAGTGTTCAAGGAGAGGTTGGATGAGGCCCTGAGCAACCTGGTTTAGCGAAAGTTGGATTGGGACTAGGTGATCTTTAAGGTCCTTTCCAACCCTAACCATTCTATGATTCCATTTCATATCCACTTTACAACATGAAAAAGTTGCGTGTACATCTATAGGTGTAGCATCTCAAACTCATTAACTCATTTACCTGTGAAAATATTTATATAATCATAATAATAATTAATTATAATTAATATAATATTTTCCATATTTACCACATGGTAAACCATAGGTTTACCTATGTCTTTATAACCTTGTGAGCTAATTTGCAAGAGGAGTAACATGTAAAAGAGCAACTACTCAGCATACATCCAGAACACTAACTTCAGGACACCTGAGTGTAAGCTTTTCTCTGTTCACTCATATAAACATAGACATTCATCACCAGTAACTGGTGATCATTTAGAAGCATGGTCAAAATTACAGAATTTTTTATGCTATATATGTATTTGAATTATTTGATATTTTCTTAATGCAAATAATGAGAATTCTTTTCTGACTTCTATTTTTTTTCTAACAGTACCTTGGTGGAAAGACTTCAAAATGTTGGTTTGCTTCTAGCACAGAAACAAAATTCTTTGTGCAGAAAGAAATAAATGTAGTAAAGATTGTATCAGTTGTTCATTTCACAATGCAACCAGAACTATGCTACAGGGAAGTGAAGCTGAAGGTTAAATTTGGGAATGCAGCAGGAGAACCTTTCAGCTGCAAATATTGAGGCAGCTTCCTCTTGAACACAAACTAGAGATGGCTTCATAAATGCTAAATTATTTTTAACCATGTGAGAAACAAATACAAAAAAGTCAGTATTATTTCCAAGATGGATCAGTTGCTCTTATTCTTTCAAATCTACTTTGAAACACTCTCTTCTAGGCTCAATTATTCAGTCCCAAATGTTGAAGCATCCTTAAAAATTACTCGGTGCAAATGAAGAATGTCTTTGTTCTCCATCAGCAGCGTCCTCACACTAATAACAGCTCTGAATGGATCTGGAAAGCACTATCCAAGCTGACATGCACTTTACAGTAACACAGGCTTAGTTTATGCTAGCATTACATGAAATTATTCCAGGGCCCAGGAATGCACATATGCACTCAGGTTTCCCCACACATGTGTGAATGCATTCAGATACCTTTATTCCGAAATCCTCTTAGAGGACTTCAACAATTCATTTAAAAGGCTTGTCGAGATTTTCTGGTTTTCAGTACACTTCAGTCTCCATAGTGGTTATAATAGGCCCCAAAGCACACAGCTATGCTTGTAGCACTGCTAAGTCCCACTCACCAACTGCATGCTTTTTATCCTAACATGAAGTCAAAAGAACAGGCATCTAGATTTTGCACCTGCGTTGGAAATTTTCAAGAAAATTTCCAAACATAGTTTAATGCTAACAAGACAAAAATATATACCTATCTATATGCATGTTAATATTGTGCCACCAGAATGTGTTTCTACTATTTTATTTAAAACTCATAAAATTAAAATCTTTCTGCTATACTTATTGTCTTGGAATAACTTTTCCTTTATAAACTGTCATTGTCATTAAAATTAAATTAAACATTTACAACATGTTTTTAAAGACAAGAGGAAACAATTTGTTTGTGCACACACTTTCATAGCAGGCACTCCTCAAAGAAAAATTGGAAAAGAAAAGGCAGTATGATTCCATTTCTTCATATCATTATTTACTAATTAATAAAGTGCTCTCTCTGGATTCAAATACAGATTTATGCAGTCATTTTTCTCTTTAGATAAGAAGTACTACTGCAGTATAAATTCAGTGCTTTTACACAAAGGTAAAGACAGGACGCAATTTGTGCCACGATGTGAAATGCGACTACTAACAAACAGCATTATCATGTACAGTTTCAGCAAATGCTAACACTCTTGGATCTTAGGTGCGCATCAGCATTCCAAATCACAGAATCATAAAACAGCTGTGATTGTAAGGGTCCCTAAAGGTCATCCAGTTCCAACACCCCTGCCATGGGAAAGGACACCTTCCACTAGACCAGGTCACTCAAACAGCCATTCAACATGAATGTTGACAGAGCAGAAGCAACTACCAGTTCTCCGGCCAGCTTGTCCCAATGTCTCATTATCCTCATAAAAAAATTCTTCCTTAATATCTACTCTAAACCCGCCCTCCATCAGCTGAAAGCCATTTACTCCTATCCAACCACTACAGGCCCTTGTACAAAGTCCCTCTTCAGCTGTCTCGTAGACTCTCATTAGGTACAAGAAGGCTTCTCCAAGTTCTCCCCAGAGCCTTCTCCAGGCTTAACAACCCCAACAGTCTCAGACTGTATTCACAGGTGTTCCACCCCTCTGATCATATTTGTGTCCCACCTCTGCACTAGCTCCAACAGGTCTGTATCATTCTTATACTGGCGACCCCAGAGCTGGATGCAGCGCTCTAGGTGGGGTCTCACCAGAGCAGAGTAGAGGGGCAGAATCCCCTCCTTTAATGTGGTGTCCACACTCCTACAGACGCAACAAGAACTGACTTTCTGGGCTGCATGCACACATTGCCAGGTCATGCTGAGCTTCCTGTCAATCAACACTCCCAAGTCCTTTTCCTCAGGACTGCTTTCTATCCATTCTTCGAGCACTTGGCCTGTGTCTGGGACTGCCCCAGTCCAGGTGCAGGACCTTACACTTAGCTTTGTTAAAACTTTGAGGTTAGCAAAGGCCCACCTCTTAAGCTGGTCAAGGCCCCTCTGAATGGCATCCCTTCCCTCCAGTGTGTTGACTGCACTGTACATTTTGGTGTTGTCGGCAAACTTGCTGATGGTGCACGGATCCCACTGTCCATGTCACAGACAAAGATGTTACACAGTGCTGGCCCCAGTACTGACTCCTGAGGAACACCACCCATCATTGTCCTCTGCTTGGACATCAAGACATTGATTGCAACACTTTGAGTGAAACCGTCCAGCAACTTTGTTATTGACCAAGTGATCCGTCTGTCAGATCGGTGCCTCCCGAATTCAGGGGATGCTATGTGGTATCGTGAAATGCTTTGCACAAGTCCAGATAGCAGTGATATCAGTTGCTCTTCCCTTATCCACCAGCATGTCACAAAAGGCCACCAAATTTGTCTGGCATGATTTGCCCTTAGCCAAGCCATGCTGGCTGCTATAAATCACCTCTTTGTTTTCCACATGACTTAGCAGTTTCCAGGAAGATCTTTCCCACCATCTTGACAGACACTGAGGTGAGACTGACTGTCCTGCAGTTCCTCAGGCCTTCCTTTTTTCCCTTTTGTTTCTCCTTTTCCAGCTAGTGACAACTTCCCTGGACTGCCATGACTTTTCAAATATGATGACCATTTGTAGCCATTTGTTTGCAAATTTGAAAACTTTTCAGGCCCTTTGAAACCCCTTCCTTATCTCTTGTTGAAGTTGCTCTAGTCCTATACTTTGAAATGAATGGACTGTAAAACAGATAACTGGGCGTGGGAGGTGATGAGAATGAGCAGATATTGGGTGCAGAAGGTGACTGATGATCTGAAGCAGTGATCATCCTGTTGCACATCCGGACCCACGAGGTCCTGTAGTTCAACTAGATGTGTCAGAGACACTACCATATTCTCTTCCTAAAGTATGTATTTGCTACAGCATTAAGGTTGAGAAAACCAAAGATATCGAAGAGTCATTGCTGGACAGGACCTCTCAAGGTAATCTTACTCACCCCACTACTCCAGTGACCCATAATTCAGTGATTCTGAGTTGGTCCTTGGGTAGTCCTAGGTCCTCCTCCCAGCAAAACTCTTCTGTTGAGGATATGTTGCCTTTCGTACCTTCCTGCCTGCTGCAACACAGCCTCTGCACCACGGGATTAGATGAGCTGCTTGAATTCCCTGAGCTTCACAAGGGGAGGGGAAGCTGTCCAGAAATGGTTGGCTCTTGGTTCTCTCAGAGGAAAGGGGGAGGGGGAGTAAAAACCCCACTGATCAGTCAATTGTTTATTTTTATTGGCAGTATGCAATATTCCTATAAATCTGCCATCTTCAGGACAAGTCAATTGCCTGAAGAGCTAAAATCCACTCTCAGGTCGCAAACAAGGCTGAGACATCTAGGCAATATCAGAGGCACAATTACCTGCGGAGATGAAGCAGCCAGAAAGAGGATGATAAGTACCAACAATTTGCCTATATAACAACAGGGGACGGAGGGCCATATATCTTCAGCAAAATAGCATCTCACTTCTTCCAAGAAATTGAACTATAATCTCAGCTGACAAAATACAAACTTCAGAGTATTATTTTAGCATGAAGAATAATCTTACTGCCAGCTTTGCTTCTGTGCTGTGTCTGCCTCGGTTTCCAGTTGCTCCAGTTGGCAGCTCAGAGATGCTCAGGCAGAAGCTGTTTAGCAAGGACTGGAAAAATTCCTGTGATAAACCAGTGTGAAGTATAGGTCTGTGTTCATTGCCTCCTGTGGAAGTAACAGAATTAATTATTTAGCTGCTCATGGCCTTTGAACCTTAAGGGTTATGATCTGAACAAGAATACACCCTGTCCCTGAAGTTCACTGAAGTACAGATGCTGAAGCTATGAGGCTAATGCCCTTCCATAAAGGCAATCAAAACACCCTGATGGCACCTGGTGAACATTAAAGGCAGCTTTGGTTTCAAAGTCAGAAGCCCTTGAGAAAAACAGAGGTCACATTTGTCAGGTCACTCTTTGCTCTCCAAACACTGCTTTCCTCCTTTCTTTATGTTTTCATTAACACTATCAAGCCTGACAAATATTTTCCTTTTTTTTTTCTTTTCCCCTCTCTCCTTGTTTCCCTTGATTTCTTCCACCATCTGTACCAGCCTGTTCTACCCCTTACCCTGTGAAAACTTGATTAAGAGAGTGACCTCTTTTGTATGGTAAAGTAGCAAACCAGAGCTGGTAAAGCTAAGCACATCTCTTTCGTAATCATCACATGGTTGCTCTCCTATGCATCAGCCTGTTAGACAACATCCATGCAATCTAAGCGTGGAAAGCAATTCCTTTACCTTAAAGCAGAACTACTACCCATGTGGCTCCTGAGGGTGAAAGAAGCAGGGGACAACTTTTATAGGAAAAGAAAAAGACATGTGACACTGAAGCAGCTGGTCTAGGAGTTTGTTTACAAGAGAGGTTATTGGCAGAAAAGAAAAATAAAGAAGTGGGAGGAGACTTCTCCCTACAAGGAGATTCTTCTCAACAGTTCAGTGGTGGTGAGCTCACATCCTAAGCCAGAAAGACCCAGACCCCCTTTAACAGATGTCACACCTACCAAACCTTATGTAACATAGCTGAAGATGGTCTCCTTATCTATGTAAGCTACACTCATGGCGACACTTAATTGTATACTTGTTAAGTCAATACATTTCATCACAAAATAAAACAGTGTTTCAAAGCTGGAAATACTTCTATTTTGTAGAAGTCAGAATTGCTGTACTGCTTCTCACTCTGAACAGCAGAACTGAAGCCACCTCCTTTCATGGGTCTAGGCATCTATGCCTATTATTATCTGTTGGTGAAATGGAACAGCATGAACACTGTTGGCATGGCAATATAGGGGGATTTTGTTCCCAAGCAGGCCCTTACCCTGTAATTTTGTATGGCTGTGAATACACTTAATCAGGAAGGCTACAGTATTCTAATGGATGAAAAAGTGCCTTTTTGTTCTTCCTTAGAAAGGATTGCTATAGTGATTAATACCACTCCTTCTTAAAATCCTGGTATCTCTTGCTTATGTGTAAAGATAAAATTATTGAATAAGCCATTTAATTTAAATTGAGTTTCTTCATACACTTATTCATAAGCAAGGTTTAGACTGCAGCTGGAAGGATGGTACACATGCATTCCTGTCCTTCAGGATCTGAGAGTATAGACTGCTAGAGGCAGGTTGAAACACATCTTAATTTCTGGAGACATTAAACTTTTGAGATCCCACCCACAAATAATGGAGACATCATTCTGCCAACAGTCTTAGGAGCATGCCCAGATCTGGGGGCACCTACCATCTCAACAGTCCTTGGATCTCTTCCTCTGCCCCCTGGGATATGTCAAAATAATTTGATCCAATATGCTACATCTGCTTCGCAAAATAAGGGCTATTACAGATATCCTTTATAAATCACCTATATCCTATATAAATCAGCAGAAGCTGACACTGGAGTCTTCTCTCGTATGTGCTCATACAACCCAGAGACACTTTACCAAATTCCTAGGGCAAATTAAGCCACAGTAACATAGACATAGAGAAAAGTGAAGAGTATTTTCATTACATACAGTCAGTTTATTTACAGGTAGGTGTTGGTATACTACTTCAAAACATTGAGACAGCAAAATAAAGAGGGATGGATAGGGTTAGTCTGCATTTATTCTGGGTTACCTTTCAAGGAATAAAAACAAGGGATAATATTGGTGCTTAAAAAAAAGCAAAACAGCACTAAATGGACATGAAAGCAGTAGCTTTGCAGGAACTTTTCCTGCAAAAGGAACTGTCTGTGCTTCAAAAACTTTCCAAATTTTGGTCATGATTGACTTAGCCAATTCTGCTTTTGGCTGGACAAAGCCTTGGTTTTCCCTCTCTCCCTCTGTTTATTGACACCTTAAAGAGCATGGCATTTTGCATGGGGTGTTATATGGAGATCTGCAACAGTTTGCAAAATCATTCTCCTCATTCTTCTTTCCATCTGTTCGACCCCAAAGCATCTGTGAGAGAAAAAGATAGTTATAGGTGGTCTGAGTGCTGGAAGCTGCACCACAGCCTAGAATTTATTTCAGGAGGTAGACCTGATGTACACAGAACATGGGCCAGGCACTGGAGGCTGCCCCATGCCCATGTGACAGTCATCTGATGTCACCATGAGCCCACACACCTGTTCCAGTGGTGCCAGGGGCTGAGGGTTTTCCCTGATTGATGTGTGCCACTGTTCATGGGCCTGTGTGGGTGGAGGATGTGGGCTGGCCCCAGCACCACACCGACCTGAACTTCCCTCTGACATTGCACAAGACAGACCAAGACTCATACCTGCCCACCCACACAGACAAGACAGCAGATATAAAAATACATGACCTTAAAAAACTGCACACAATCTCTCCACTTTCAATTTTTTTTCCCCTTTCTCAACAGCACCGGCACTGCAGACTCGAAATCAAGTTACACACACAAACAGGGTTGGGCTGCTACCTTCACCACATTCCTATGGCCACCCTCCTAGAAATTCCCTCAGATATTTCTAACTTCCCACTTCTCTATTTCATTCCAAAAAAAAAAAAAAAAAAAAAAAAAAGGGGGAGGTGGGGAATAAAAGGAAGGAAAAAATAATTGCACTTCTGTCTGTATGAAAAGTACAAGTTTGGCTTAAGATAGTATCTATAAAATACAGGACAAAATTCTTAAGTTTAGAAAAACAACTACTTTTACCACATATGCTCACCTATCTCCTGAAAGGAAATTCACTGCTCAGAAACCTGATATTCCACATGCTCTAATTAAGGAAAAAGGAAATAGCTTTCAGTCTCTTGTGCAAGGGCCAATGAACATAAGTCAAACACTCACCTAAAACCATGAAAACACTTTGAAAAGAAGTAAAACAAACATTTTGCTAATTTTCCAGATGTATTTCCAGCAATGTTTCTGATATAGATGCAATGGAGAGGAGAGGAAGAGGTGAATAATTTAGTGATGTGGAAGATGTACCTTTATAATCCATTCTCAGACTATTTTATGCTTTTGTGATGGAGGACTCTGCTCTTCCCTGCCTTAGCAGGGTTCCCAGGATGACATAAAATGGACAGTGTCACATCTCAAAAACACTACTTTCTGAGAAGCATTGTGGTTCTCTGGTCACACTTATTTCTGTAACACCTCTTAAATTCTTAGGTAAAATTAGCAAGAGTCAAGGGATACACAGCCCAGTAAGTCTTCATTTATATGCTGAAGTTTCAGGAGGAAAGTATTCATCCTCTAAATATTTAGGAAACTCCAAGATTTCCTCCACATTGAAAAAACTCTGTCTCTGTTGTAACCTTGTTATTTTGCTTGCTTCCAACCAGCTTAAAGATGGTAAATATTCATCATATTTGTACCAAAGAAGGAAAAAGCAACAACCATAAATATAATTTACATGCACATTTCCAGTTCCACTGAGCATCACAGTTATCTGCCCAAGCCTGGCCCCTTTGAGCTCATTGACAATGCTGAAAGAAGGCAGGTTTTGAAATGAGGAATTGCAACTAAGGATGGTTCATTAAGCAAGCCAGCTATGTTTTTTTTCCCCCAAATCTAGAGAGTTATAAGAGCAAACTTAAGGTTTTCAAAGTGAATGCACTTCATTTTATTTGGTCCAGTGAAACTAAAAAGGAGACAGTGATAGGAAAGAGATTACTCATAGAGAGACAAGACCTGATTCCAAGCGATGACCATGCATCCTTATGCCCAATCTGCCCCAGAGTCAGCTACAAAACAATAATTGAAATTCAAAGGTACAAATAAAAAAATATAGCTCTTCTTATCTATTATATTCCACCACTGTTAGCTCAGTGTGAGACACACTGTTCTTTAGATGCTAATGCTATGGGAGATCTAGCCCCTTCCATCTTGTTTTGCAAAATACAAGCCACCTTCAAAAACAGAAAGTAAATGCTAGCTTACTTTCTCAGTGTGTTTTATTTGTTGATCATTTCCTGGGAAAGTGCTAAACACATCTGCTGAAAAGCACTGATCTGAAACTACTTTACTGCTATGGAATATGCTACACATCAGAAAAAAAGCAAAGAACTCCATAATCTTTACATGTTGTGCCCATGCAATACCTTCAGAGAAATTGTAATTTTGTATCTTTACAACTTTCTCTATCTTATAGCACTGTTCACAGAAAAATAGACATAATTCTGTCTGAACTAAAATTACGGAGAAAACAAATCAATTATTATTATTATTATTATTATTATTATTATTATTGCTAAAAAATAATTATTCAGTACCTTTTTATTCACAGAACTCAGGGCACCTTGCATATTTTTCTCGTTTTACAAATGTAAGGCCTTGGGAACTTTGAGATAAAGTTTTTTATTAAGGTCATACAGCATGACAGACCCTGGGATACAGCACAGGCTCTGCAATCTTTCCAGATGGGAGGCAACAAAGCTAGATACCCTGTTTTTTTCCTTCTTTTAATTTCCATCTTTGTCTCTGTGTATTTTGATATGCCTCATTCAGCACCTAACATAGCACTGCTTCAAATCCTGGCTTCCCAAGAGCATAACTGCTTTTTTCTCTAGAACTGCCCTGCTTTGTGCAACACCGAGCATCTACATGTATAAACATACTCAGCCTTAATTTGTGCCTGAAGAGGCATCCTCCCCCAACTATCCCAAGTACCACTAGAGTGCACATTTGGAAAAATTAGATGAGAAAATACTCAAAATTTGAGATTGTGCCCTGTCTCTTTTTTCTGGCAGGGTAAAAACATTACATACTATTGCAGATCCTTCTCTTGGTCAGAATGCATAATGTCACAATCATACAGCAAAACCAGCGCTTTCTAAATCATTTGTACTTGTCGTGTATCCATTCCCCCCCTAAGACAGCAGCACCTCTCCCTCTCATCTTCAGCTGATCTAATAAATGCAGGCTTGGAACTGACAAAAGACAGCAAACATGTAAAAAAAAAATTAAAATCCAAGCCACAAAGATCTACGCATTTCAGGAATAATAAAAAAGCCCATGGTGATTCCTCAATTGCAGATTATAATAGAATCATAGTATATCAGTAGAATGTCATAACCATCTTTTTTTCCCCCCACCTCCATTTCATCTTGAATACCTGGGACTGCCAGAACTCCTTTAACAGAGCAAAAATTTCCTTTCCAGCTACAGCTAAACTTGAGCCAACCAGCCCAACATAACTGGATGAATTATAGTAAGTTATAATGCATTCAAAGACCTTCAGCTACCAGCTACACATCTTTTCACTGCAAAGGTACCTCTGCAAATGGAAAAGTTGAACAGGTCTGGCCTCCTGCAATCTGACTGAAGAAAGCAAAAAGAAGCATCCTTTAGTCTCACAGGAAAGTTCTATAATTTGCAGTGTGAGCTGCACAACAAGGCCTTTGCATTATATTGCACTGTCTTTTTCTTGCACTTAAAAAGTCTCCCATGCCAGAGGGCAGCATCAGATTCTGAGGCCCCAGTATTTTTGCCCTGCTGAGTGAGAGAAGATTTGAGTGGATGCAGTAACCAGCACCTGTCCAGCCCTACACAAATTCTTCCTAAGCCAGGTGTTTTCCTTTGCAGGGAAAAATGTCATAAAGTTGGAGAGCAGCAAACCCTGTGGTGTTTCACCTGGTGGCTAATAGCAGAAGGGTTTTCTGAGGTTGGGATTTCAAGGCAAAGGGCCTGAGAAGCAGGAGATCTTTTAAAGCTCCTCTGCCTATAGTTTGCTGAACTTTCATTTTTGAGACAAAATGTAAAGGCAGTTTTCTCATCTATACATCCACTAAAAAAAATCAGCCAACTCAAGTTCCTGTGTAACTGTAATACCTAGTATTTTTGAAGTACTTCTCCAAAGTTTCATTGTGCATTTTCTGGCAATTAACACAATAAATCAGTTATGAGCTTTCTCAGACTCAGAAATAAGTATCAGCCATTCAGACACTAATCTGCAATTACTTGTGGCAGGACAATAAACACCATGTGAATTGTCTTGCTAAGCAAAAACAAAGTGGAATGGATGAAATAATTATCTTATATCAAACACACAGTCAGATTCCAGCTCATCTTCCTGCTCGTGTCTCTACACACTCTCAACACAGAAGAAATCTCATCTTTTAAACAAACAAACACATAAAGGCACCAACTAAATTAGAAACTCCATGGAGTCAACAGATTATGATCTCATCACTTTTTTTTTTCTTTTTTTTTTCCCCAAGCATTTCCTTTCCAAACTGAATTTAATTCATTTGAAAAAAAAATTGAGCTCAGAGTATATTGAACTCTCTGGAGGAGGCAAGCTGCTCAGCCATGACTATACTACTCTTTCAGTCTGGTTTTAATTTGACTTAAACCAATTTATTAGTTTGATTTAAAGCAAACACAGAGACCTGGTAAGAGTGGATGCCACAGTACTAAATGGCATACTGTTAAAACCCAGCAAATATAAATGCATTTTAAAGAAAAAGAACCCTTCTTTCTTGAGCTAAATGCAATGTATAAAGAGTTAAATTTAGAACAATAAACCATTACTTTTTTTTTTCCCCCAAAGGCAAGACCTTGTAATTAACCCTCAAGGAAAACCATCAACTTCCACATTGCTCAGTTCTCTGTCCTTGAGACTTTTATGGCAAAAATAAGCCCTGTGAGGCCCCACAGTGCAGAAACGCCCAAGTGCAGGTGTGTCTATGGATATTTGTCTATTTATTTTTCAACATTTCCACCCTGTGGCTGCTTATCTAGACCAACCTCTCCCTTCTATAATAATCTCTGTTTATTGTCCTATTTGGCAGTGACAAAAACACTCACACACTCCTGTTTATGGTCCTCTGGATCCCACCTAGTAGCTGTGCTTTGACTCGACAAATTTCAGGAAAGTCAGTGCTGAGAAGAAATGTACAATTTCCCAGCCACATCGCTCTGGAAGGAAATGAGCTGTGCTCTGTAGGGAAAAGGAAATTGCTTTGGAAGTCTAGACCGAACCCTTCCTTTTCCATCCCTCCTCCTGTTTCCCCCTTGAATATATTTAAGACAAAACAAAAGGAAGCTGAAGAATGAAAAAGAATGATTGGGCAGAGTTTCCATCTCTGTGTGAAATAAAAACACAGGTGGATGTGGATTTAAACACCAGTGAAACATCAGCTAGAGCAAAGGCAGGAGAAATACAGGACTACAGAAGCACCTCAGAGGCAAGGGTGTTGGCAGCATCTGGTACAGCAAAATGGGAATTAGCAATGTGGTGAAGGGCAACATACTGCAGGCAGCCACTCTGATTCTTTTCTAGGCTGGATTTGTCTTTAGAATGCAGTAAGTAATGCAGCTGCTGATCCAGTTGCCTATGATTGTGACAGTGAGAGGGGAACAGGCTGCAAGATATTTCATAAATTTCCCTTGTTCCCCCAAACTGAAGACACAGTAGGAAAAGCAGGTGTGAAATAGACTGGAAGTGCAGAGAAGCTTGAAAGAATCAAAATGAGCTCAGCTGAATTTTAGAGGAAGCCCATGGAGACTCTATGAACAAAGATAGAGGTCAGACAATTTGATTAAAAAGCCCTAAATTTGGCAGGGAATACCAGCAACAAAAATAATGAAACAAAAATATTAGGAGTAAAAAATATATTATAAAAGAAAATCAAGACATCACCAGGTAAGTTTGGTACTATTTGATTCACCTTTGGACCAGAAAATACAAGAGCAAGCTAAGAGAATTTTCCTGATTCAAAGAGCAAAAGAATGACCAGGGCAATGGACAAGGAAGTTTCTGGGTAGTGAGGAAATATGACCAAGGTGGGAAAAAAGTTTGACTGTAAATTTAAAAAATAATACATGTTATGGCAGAAGAATTTTTGAAACATATCTGCACAAGAGGCACCAAGGAAAGCAATCCTGTGAAGGAAAAAGCAAGAAAATACACATGCCTGTGAGCATTTAAACTAAAACTGCAGCATGGGCAAGCACCAAGTTTCACAAGCTTCCTTTATTTCCTCCTTAAATCAAAGGACATGTTTTGTTCAAGTTGGTTTGGTTTTGATAATAAGCAACAAAAGGGGAAAGAGTGGAAAACCAATCCATCATAAAATTCTTCTGGTGCTCACCTTGGGAATACTGCACAATCTGAGTACTCTGAATTCATGTTGAAGAGATTCACTGCAGCTTATGTGACCTTCCCCCCACACATGCATATAGGAAAAGGAAACCCAAGTTACATCAAGAAAACAGTGGGGCTGGGAGATCACAACTTCCTCATACCCAGGGTCAGAGCTCAGGCACTGCCCTTGGTGTGTCTTCTCACAGAGCTGCAAACCAATACACAAGGCAGCACTCTCAGCGCTTTCTGTCCCACTCTCTAAGGACAAAATATGAAAAGACAACACTTTGAACCACCCTTTAGCTCCTGCTGGCGCAGGTCTCCATATGGAGCAGGGGAGAGGAAAGGGAAGCAATGATGGGACAACGTATCAGCCAAGAGTTCACAGGGAGGAGTGCTGCAAATGCCTGCTAAAATCACACCACTCATATCCTGAGATTATACTGGCCTACAGCATGTGTTGGAGCTTAATGTTAGGTTTATTAGTTGTGTTACTTTCCAGTCAAAAAGAAAAAAAAAAAAAAAAGAGGGAAGGATTTGAGTTTGTTTTGTTTCCGACCAAGTGCAGGAAAGAAATTTTATTCCTTAAGGAAAGTTCTCAGGAGTAGGAATGAATGTGAGGATTGTATGTCTGAATCATCCTGTTAATTCCCTAAACCCCACACCATGTGGAGTTCAGATAATGTTTTCAGCTAGGAAACTTTTTTAAAAAATATTTTTTTTAAAAAAAATAAAAAAAAAGTGGTTTAGAGCTCCTCCCTTTCTAAATCACAGTTGGACCCAGAAAGACCAGTTTTGTTTTTAAACAAAGTCAGCAAATTGCCCCTAAGCTGGTCGGTTCCAGTAATTGGCATCAGAGTAATAACAGTCACTCTGTCGGCTTCCCCTTTGCCAGACCAAAAATAACCATTCAGCCAAATTCTTCCCAAAAGTGTTTATTTCAGCTGAGGCAAGTACAGTTAGTTACATGTCTTTGTCACAGTTGGGAAATGAACACCTATATACATAGTGTTGTTTCCACACCCCTGTCTATATACTCAGAGTTACCACTTGACATATTAGAAATTCAAAATAACTAAAAGCAACCCTTCTGCTTCTTGTTAGGAACAGCAGCAACAGAATTACTTTTATCAGATGCTGCCTGTAAAATATAGCCTTTGTGTTGTTTAGAGCATGCTTGTAATGCACGAGAGGAAAAATACCCATTTACCCTACAATCACTGGAAACCTGTGGTGATTACAGGGACAAATACATCAACCACCTTACATGTTTATTTGAGGCAGGTACATAGTTTAATCCACCTAAAAAACATAAAATCATCAAAATCATGGTAAGTTTTCCAGAAGTTAAGTCAAAGCACTCCCAGTCAACCCACTTGGACATGCCAAATAGCCACAGTATTGTTTGGTGTACTTACAGCACAGAGAGCCTGAAGTGCAGAGGCAGTGTGAAGCTTGATCTGCACAGTCCTCCCAAGAACCCCCATCACAAGGACAGGAGGATGTTGTTGAGAACAAGGACTGGACAGCAGTATTGGCTTGGACATCTGATAAAGCATGATCCATCTGAATCTCCTAAGAGAACAGAAACATTACATACAAGAGATTTGAACAACAATAATTTAGAACCATTAAAGACAGGTATTTCACACCACTATGGCTACTCATGTCCCCTCCCAGTCCTTCCAGTCTTCAAGAACAGGAGAACCACACCTCAGTTTCATCCCAATAATTGTAAACCAGCATTTTTCCAAGAGCTTGGAAAGGAAAGTGGTGCCAAGGTTGGGCATAGGAGAATAACATGGAGTTCACAGACATAGCTGCTTCATAACTTTTGAAAAATTTAGCTAAGTGTATCTACTGGAACAAGGACATCAACTAAAAGGAGCAGCTGAAAACATTTTTTTTGCCCCTGGTCACTCAGCATGAGACAGTGGAAGGAAATAACAGTGAGTCATCTTGACATAGGATGGAGCAAAATCTGAAGGAATACTGGTTATAAACCCCAAGAGATAAAGGCCAGAGTAAGCTACTGATGAATCTTGATGAAGTCACATCCAAAAGGAATTGCTCTTTAAACTCTGGTCTCCAAAATACAACACATTTCTTGAATTACATAGCTTTAACTTTGCTTTAAAAATGTAGTAGGAAACTATATATTTTCATTTGTTACAATTTCTCTTGAAAATGGATAACATGCCCATGCAGTTTCAATGTAAATGAGACAATATGGTAGCTGTTGTTATATCTACAGGATTGCATTGTGTAGACACATATGTATGTGTACACACACAGTGTAAGATGATTCTATCTACACACAAACTATATAAGGTTTGCTTCAGACCAGAGAAATGGCTTGTGCTTCCAAAAGATATTTTTCTGCATCAGTCATATAATAGAAAGCATTTCTTCTCTTGACACACATGGTGTTAGACACACTATTTCCATTGTAGTGGTATTTGCAACCACGCAACACACACTCATTCTCCTCTCCTTGTTTTCAATTGTTTGACCTACATCAGCTGGCTGAAAATAATTACTGAGTACCAACTCATAAAAATGCAGTATCCACACATTAAAAAAAAAGAAAAAAAAAATAAAAAAAAAATAAAAAAAAATAAGGTGTTCTTTTTACTAACCCACTTGGCTTCCTAAACAACCCTTTTAAAAATATGTATTTAATTTCCCTGAAAACAAAACTGTAGTATTTATGTTTTGTACATAAGCAAAGGATAAAACCTTCACAATGCAACTCTTTAAAGCTCCATAATTTACACACTGGTGTCATAAACCAGCAATAAAATATTTTAGAGAAAGACATAAAATTGTGATCCAAGTTCTTTCTGTTCAAAATCTCTGCTTCAACTCAGCTGTTAGAGTCTGAGCAAGATTATTTACATTTAATCAGTGACAAAGTTCAGATGTAGTCTGAACTCTTCCAAAGTTTGTCTGTTTTCTGATGGAGCCTCCCAGCACAGGCTCACCCCTGTGCCTGGAAGGGGCTGGACATTTTGAGGCAAATGCTTTCACCTGAAGAGGTGTCTATCACTGAACCAAATCTGCTCTGTCTGAAATGCAAGTTTGGGGCAAAGAAAAGAAAGACAGGGTTCTCACTGAACATCAGATGTCTGGCGGGCTGTGATGGATGTGGAATTTGGGGGCTGGTCTTGTAGCAGGGTTTGCCTCAGCTCTCTGGATTTCACTGTTTTCAGAAGCTACATCTCTGAGGTGATCAAGCACTGCACCAAAGAAACCCCAAATTTCCCCTACATATCTGAAATGTGATAATCTGTGAAATCTTTGAGTTTTACCCATGAACAGATCCAGTGAATCTGAGAGTGGAAATCAGAGGCAGACCCCCTAGGATCTGACTCTTGCCTTACCTTTTGGGCAGCCAGAAGCCAGTATCCCCAGCACCAGAGGTGTCTGGGGCAGCTAGAACCAGCTCCATGAGCATGGGGGACATACCTCAGTGTGTACCTGTAGGTAGGCTGTGCCTACCTTACAGACTGTGATCCAATTCCAGCTATTTCTAGACAGTCTCTGTACAGGAGATGTGTTTGTTTTGGCCCTTTCATTTTAAGTTTCAGGTCCAAATAATAAATTAAATGCAAAATACCGCTCCAACTCAGATCAGACTGAAAACACAAGTTGAAAACTGTAAGGTGTCACACACACAGACAAGGAAGCTTATTTCAACTTGTACTCTAACAGGACAAAGTAAATAAGAGGAAGTATGGAACAATCCACATTCATAGGATGCTTCACCAGAAACCACAAGCTGCTTTAAAAATTGAGGTTTCAATCTACACTCGTTGTAGTCACCTGGAATTTTGCATTCTATTATTAGTGAGGATATAGAAAATGAGGCATTGCAGAGGATGAAGCAGTGAGCTCTGACAGTTCAATGTACTATTAGAGAAAATACCAAATCTAGGTCTCAAAGTAAGGTGTTTAAGCCCAATCCATGAGAAGCAGGGTGGCTATGTTAATAAATAACTCACAATCAGTGAGACACTATCTTTGATTCTGCTGTTGACCCACTGAACTAGAGCAAAGACATATGCCTATTGCTGCAATTAGTTATCAATAGGATATTACAATAACTAAGCAGATGTCATACAACTGAAAATAAGCATGGGAAAGTGGTAGACATTGTTACATAAAAAGCTAAGGCAAAAGCTTGTATTTTGGTATTCCTAATACTCATTCCTTTACTTGACCACAGAAAGCAGGCTACAAAATACAATATTTCTCCAGTGAGAAATATTACAGTCAGGAAGTGCATAACAATTCAATTCCTCCATTGCTTCTTTCTTCAAAGAAAAAGTTCATTTTGATATATATATATATATATATATTCACCATTTCCAGATGACAAGGGTAGTGTCATTTCTTTAATTTCTTTTGAGGATACAAAAATGTAAACAGTCTGCTAGCATTTCCTTGATGAGACAAACATCAGTGATGACCAGATACAGACTTTAAAATGTTTTCCTCCATGCTTCACAGTCACATGGTGTGGTTTTGTTTTTCAGCTGTAGGTTTTACTCAGCTTGGAAATCAGCATAGTCAGTGTTTCAGGATATTCAAGATTCCTGGAAACCTCTAAGAACCATAACATGTCAGGCCCTGATTTGGGAATGTGCCTACCTGTCTAACCTCAAGCACAAGACCTCACATCTTCATTACACAAAACTTTAATCAAGCATTTAACTTTGAACATATATTGAAGTGCTTTGCTGAATCAGGAAGGATCTGGACCTTTTTAAAGAGCAGCATTGTTAATTGACTGCAAAGATGTTATATCCTGCAACTAGGCTCTTAATGAGCCTTGCCTGCTGGCAAGCAGCTCTGATAGCACACAGCAGCCAGCTGGTCCTCAGCAGCAGGGCACGTGGATTGCTGCATTACTCATGGGGTAATGAGTACATACCCCCCTCTCTCAAATAACTGCAGGACAGGTTGCTGCTTGCTCCAAATATGCTGGTTTGTGTGCATACCTGGCCACTAGTTACTGTAATTGAAAAAAAAAACAACCAAAAAACATCTCCTTTTTACAGTCATCTATAATACAACATTGAAGTGATTTACTTAAATGGTGGAAGAATATATAAGGCAATAAAACATCTTTTACAGCTGGTTAAACACTGAAACAAAGCTGAGACATTTGATAACTGCAGGAGGGATGCTGGTGTGGATATTCTAATGCAGAGAACGCTCACAAAATAAAAGGAGATTAAAAAAAAAACTCATGTTTTTTTCCCTCATGTTGTTTCATCTTTTGGAGCTGCACAGAAACTGCAGCTGCCACTTCTCTCAGACTTTCTGCAGAGGCCAGTACCAAGGACAAGCAGTTTGGGCACAAATTGAACAAAGAAAGGTTTTGAAAAGTGTAAATAACTTTGAGGACGGGTAAGTAAATAATTGATCAAAGCCACATCCTTAGTGAAAAAGGAATTCTATGATTAGGAAGCATGTTTCCAAAGTATTTGCTTCAGTATCTTCAGCAACCTAACTTTGAAAAGTTGAGGAGATCACACTCAGCCATGACACAGGCATGTGCAAATCATTTGAATTCAAAGAAGTAAAACCCACTACAGCAGCTCTAAATTCTTCCTAAGTGTGGAATTATCCATTTTGTGCATGTAAATATTACCATCCATCATTACAGATATTATTCTGAGAATCTAAATGGCTTGCATAAGAAAAGTCTTCCATGGTGTCAGCAAAAACTTTGGTAGTGGTCATCAGGGGAACATTTGCTCTTTCACATAGGCTGTGATTCTTCTCTTGGCATAGACTACCATATTACAGAGCCTGAAAGTAGAAGTATATTGAAATAGCACAACTCCATTAGGCTAGTCCAGATGAAAATCAAGTTTCTCACACCCTTCTCAAATAAAAGGCAAAATTAGAAGAATTTAAGCAAAACTTCATGTACTTTTATTTTAATTGCAACAGAATCAACACCTTAATTCCCTTTCTTTTTTCCCACAACTCTTTGTACAACTTTCTCAGATAAAATATTTGCTGTGTGCACTCTCTGTGTTCTCTCCATACACTGTGCTCTGCTTTTGCATGGAATCAAACTATATGGGCCCTCATTTTCAGCTGGAACTCTTGTAAAGCATTGTTATTCAAATGAAAGAAAATATTCTAGCAGTTTAATCTGATTTTCATTTCTTCTGCTCCAGCTAACATTGCTGCTTACTTTGGATGGGCAATTGGTCTGTAGTCTCCAGTTACAAACTTGTACATGACTTAAATAAAATGTAGAGGATAGTTTAAAAAAAAATAAATTTGGGCACATATTGTCTGAAAATACTTTTCCAAACTTCTCTGAAAACCATGGGCCAAATACTGGAGCCGCTGTTAGCAATCATTTCTAATACACATCTGATGAGCAAGGTTATCTTCAACCCTTTCAGCTGTTATAGAATAGTTAGATTTCAGCACAAACTGTATGACTTTGACATGTTTCTGTTACCTTCTTTATGGCATCTTGAATACTGCCATTGCTGGTTACAATAATTATTTCTGTGTTTGAAGAATTCTTATAAAAATCCACAATTAATGGAACACTTCAGAAGACTATCAGATTTGACATGATTTTCTTTTTTTCCCTTCTTGAAGATGGAGTTCCTTTGGATACATTGTCAGAATCTCTTAAGTAATGTGACAAGGAAGCATGTGTTCTCTTAATGTCACTTTATTCAGAACTACAAATCAGGTTTCCTTTTCTTCTTTATCATTTTCAGCAGTAGTTCACACCGTGGAAGAGCAGCGTAGCTTTCTGGTTCTTCCACCATCTCCAGTGTCCTGGAAATGACATCTGAAGGATGGAAAGAGTGTCAGCTCATCTATCACCGCAATATTTGGATTCCTACTCATACATTCAAACAAATTTTGAGAGACTTAATTTAAACCAAGCCTGAGCACTTGTGGTTTTCTTAGCCCACAACCAACTTCCAGAACTTTCAGTTTGCAAAAGTCATCGGAACATTAATAATTCTTCTCCCTTGAATCACAGATACTCCATTCCCATTTATTAATCTTCCTGTAAACATATTTTTTGCTTCAACAGAAAGCAGATACATCCTACATATCTAATCAGCACAATCACAGCACTTCAAACCCAAGTTTAATCAAAGCTATAATGTCCAAACTATTTTTATACACAGCTACCACAAGCGCCTATTTTAGCTGTAGTGAGGAACTGTGCATTTCTCACACATTCCTCTCTACTTATCAGTGAATAATATATCTCTGTGTAATTAACCTTCATATATACCTAACACCCAGGACTTAGAAATGACACAGATGAGGCATGATGGAAGTAGGTCATTCTGGCATGACTGTGTTTACATCACATCTCCATTTAAACCTGATCCCCAGGTTTACCAACGTGTTCCCCTTCCTCTGCCCAGGAGGGTCCAAATCTGGAGTAGAATGTCCAATTCCAGCATGTTTAAAAGTCATCTATTCTGTTCTGCATTTGATTATTCTAGGCTACTAATAAATTCCTCCTAACTTGATGCCCTGCCCTTCTCTACTCCCACCACCTCCTTTCCTACAGGTTGTTTTTCCCCCACTGAGATCCCAGTGGGTTTTGTGCACAGAACTGCAGACATACATTGATTGAAACACAGAAGTACAGAAGTACTTGGGAGCAGAAGAACTCTTACAAAGAGAGGATTGTAAAGCTACCAGTATTTCAAGCAAGGCTTTTTATTTTTTTTTTCCTTTAATTCCGTCCTCCACCACAGTGGGCCCTGTGAAACAAGTGTCCCCTTTCTCCCTCATCCAGCCTGATTCTGTGCTGCTCTCTCTCTTGACATTACTGCAAGTCTCATGACTTGAAGACGCAGTTCCCAAAGAGAAATGCTCAAATGAGAATGTCATGACCAGTTGACCACAAATGCTACCATTATTCATCGTTAGGCTGAATTATTCCTGCCCACCATGGATCACATCATTATGCGAAGGCATGAGCTAAGAATATGGGAAAAGACTGGAAAAAGGCCTCTTTAAGAAGCATGCCAAATTTCACCAATTCATTTTAAGAACAAAGCATATTAATTAAGGTAATCTTTTTGTATTCTGAATACTTCTATGTTAAAAGAGACCCAGGTGTTTACTTCTGAGCTTCCATGCACACATTTCCCTGGCTTATGTTTTCAAAAGAAGGGACTAGATATTATAGCAACATCAACCTATAAAAAGATTCAGCTGTTTTTTCCATAGCTTCATGCACTACTGTGGTCATTTTCTTGGCAGAAACATTTTAAAATCTGCAAGAAAAGAACAAAAAAAATCTTGACTTTCAGATTTGATTTTTTTTTTTTACTTCTTTTCTTTTTAAAACTTGAACATTGTCAGACTCATGCTTAGCAGGAATATTTAGTTTTTTGTCAGTCTATTTCTTTTTCTAGGCTCTATACAGAGAAGTATGTTTATAATTCAAAAAAAAAACCATCCACTAACAAAGTAAATTAAGACAAACCTCCCTCAAGGGAAGACTTCTTTTAAATTAGAGAGGAGACTAATCAAAGAGAAAATGACAGCAACCCATTTTCAGGGCACTACCACATGAAGACCCAGTTTGCAATTACACACATACGTGACAATAAGCCACACACAGCTTGAATATGCTGGAGCTGGACCCACATGGTATTGCAGCTCAATGATTTCATTTCTCTGCTGCCTGGGATCATAGGGGATGGACAAATGTGGTAAGCTTTGGCACACGTTCACAATCAGGAGTGCTGCAGAACTGTCATCACCCTGACATTGTCATTAGTGGCACAACTGAGGGCAAGCAGAGGAGATATGAAGGGGTACAGCAGAGACCACAGCTCGACATGTGCATGTGCTGCACCCCTATGAGCAGCTTCAGAGGATGCTGAGATAAAGGAGTTACAAGCCCCTGGCTTATTCAATAAATGCCAGATTTGAAATGAAGCCACCAAGGATCCCAGTTTCTGAGCACAAACACATCACTCCTCACTTCGAACTGACCAAGCAAAAAGCCTCCAGAGCAACAGCAATAGCAGCACAACCTTCACTTCTCCCCTTTCTACCTCCCTGTACTGTGTCCTTGGCATGTTCCCCCCAGGAGGAGACCTGGAGCAGAGCTGCTGCAGGAAACACACAGGAGGGAAGCAGCAGCCACAGTGCAGCTCCCCAGCCAGCTCGAGGCTTCACCTTGCACTGGCACTGAATTTCCCCTTAACAAGTTGTTAAACAACCACCTGACTACAACCAGCCCTCCTCAGGGGCCAAGCCTAAGTGTGTTATTGCACATTTATGCAAGGCAGGTTCTCAGATTTGAAACAAAACAAAAGATAAAAATAAATTTACCACACTTAGAGATTAAGTACATATATTCTCAGACAAATACCAACTCCCAAAGAAATGGCTTAATGCTGAAAATATTTTAACAAAATGGCATGTAGCCCACAGGCTCCACAGGTTGCTCAAAAGCAGGAGTAGAAATAAATGTACAGCAAAGGTTTTGTTAATGTTAATCTTACCAGTACCAGCTAGTTTGGATTGATTAATGAACTTAGGAAAAAAAAGCAGGAAGTCCAGGGAGGGAGAAGAACCTTTAAAGATGCATTTATCCATTTGTATCATGTACAGGTTTCTAACCCTTTAGCCATGCTCTAACCTTTTGCTAGTAAAACACACTCAGCAGTGTCCAAAACAAAGAAATCAGACCTCCTTACAGCAGCTGAAAATGTGAATTTCCTCCTTCACCTGCAGGCAGTATTAAGGGGCTCTCCCAGCTGTGCTGCATCCTCAGCACACACAGGGGTTCTGGGAAGGGGAAGAGGGGAGGAAGAAGGGTCAGAAAGCAGTAGCTGCTCTCCCTAACCTGGGGACAGAAGCCATGAAAAACTGTGCACATTGTGAAGGCAGGCAGCCTACACAGAATGCCTGGAAAGTGATGTTTTAGGATGGCAAAAAGCTACAGCATGATGAGGTTGTTTAAAAGCCACGCACAAGTCTAAAAAATAGTGGACTTTTTGGAGAGATGGAGGAAGTTGCTTATGCCAAAGGAAAGGAAAAATGTGTTGAAGAAAAAAAAAAAATAAAACACCTCTCCTCCCATCCCATTTTTTCCCTTCTGTAATGTTGAAAAGAAAACAACTCACATTTGGTAATCCTGCCATAACATTCCTAGCAGGTAGGGAAAGACAAATATAGGGGAATTCCATTTACCCCAAAGGTTGGATTTTGTTTTATTTCAGTTCACTTTAGCTTTTCATTTTATTTTTTTTTTTTTACCTAAGGCTTTGAACTTTTTTTTTTCTTTAATGTTTCAGGAAACCCTACAGAAATCATGTCCAGATTTAATCTCTATGCCAAGTTCTCCACCTCTGTGCTTCACGCACTGCTCATTCAGCGCACGCCTCACTCGCCCAGAGCTCCTCTGTGCCGCCCTGCTGAGACCCAGGCTGAGGGAATAAGAAATGACTCAAGCACCTCCCACTAATGTTGCAGCAGTTATTCATTTCCACTGCTATTCTGAAACCAAAACAAACCCCAAAATTAACAAACTGCAGCAAGAGAGTACCATCTGAGAGCAGGACAAAATGGTTGATTTTTCACACCTCATTGGCCATTTTTGCTTCCTGTGCTATTTCTTTCCTCTTCCCTTCTGTGAGACACCATCCCTCTTCCCAGTCCGTCCCTGGCAGGAGGGCTTGCAGAAGACCGCAGGGCAGCAGAGTGCAGATGCCAGAGCCCGACCTCCATCCGGCAGTAGCCAGTCAGTGGCCTGACCTCCATCCATCGCCGGCCAGGCACGATGTGTGAACGAGGTTTGGTGCCAGTTTCCATGGCAATGACACCGCACACCAAACGCACGCTGCCCATAGGGCTGGCTTTTTCATGGAGGTACACGAAACAACAAGGATTAAGACATATAGCTACGCTTGAGGCGTGTAAGGAGGAGCCACCACCGTTACGTGAAGGCAGAGCGTTTCTCTTAATATTTTCCCATGACTGCCTCTTTTTTTTTCCCCTCCTGCAGCAATCTGTCCTAAGCAAGCAGCAAACAGCACCAGTTTCAGCAGCTCATACATGTATGTGACTGCATACAGTCGCACATGCTTGCAGACAGGAGAGACCATGCCATCTATATATGGTCAAACAGCACTTCCAGTGACCCCTCTTTACCCTCTTATGTCTGAGAGAGTTTCTTAAGGGCTTTCCTCAGAACCACAAAGCCGGAGCTTTAATTCCTGACCTATTTCCAAAGCTCAGCGAAAGCCAGCACAGATGTATGTTCACCACAGAAACATCCTGTGATTCTGTAAAGCAATTTAAAAAAAAAAAATCTGAAGTTGCAAGGCTAAGCACTCTGAAAGCTCTTGGATCAAAAAAGTCATTAGGAAAAAAAATAGTTATTGTTTGGTTTAATGTTTTCCATTTTAAAAGAAAGTGATTTTCATTAGATGAAAGAGCTTAATGGTTTGAACAAAAATCTAAGGGTTTCAAACCTTCACTCCAGCATGGGTGTAGCATTTGATAACCAAATATTTCCTAAGCTCATGGAAGGGCAGAAAACCCACATTGCACAGGACATCCCCCAGCTCCACCATCTTCCTGTCTCACTCTTGCCAAGGGGCTGGAGACATCCCTTGGAGACAGGCACAGGTTCCTAAATTCAGGGTACATCAAGTTGCTATTCTCAAGTCCCATTTTTGGGCTGGCTGCTGCTGGATCAATCATTCCCCAGGATTAGGAAATTAATTGATCCATTTTCTCAAGTCATAAAAATATTTTCCTGCCTTGACAATGTTGGACTGCAAAGACCTTTTTCCAGAGCTGAATATCTTACTCAGCCCTGCCAAGTAACAAACATACTTTTCAGGGCTTTTTATCTCTCTCATATAACTGTCTTCCACAAATGCCAGACATCAAAGACTAATGTTGCCTGACGAGCCATAATTGACACAATGACAACCAAGTATCTCATATCATCATATAATCTTTTTTTAAGAAGCGTGGCAACCTTTCCAGCTATCCACATTTCCTTTAAACATTTCACTTTAAACTCAGTGGAATGAATTTTAAAATTGGCAGTTTAGTATAATGAAGCATTTGTGAGAGCTGTAATGTCTTCTTCTCATTTTGCTCCCATAATTTGCACTTAATTCAGATTATCAATGTACCACTACAATAAAGGGGAGAAAATTGCACAGTTTGGCTGTAAAAGATTTAAAATACTGCTGCAAAACTAGCAGCTAAAATATGAATGCACAAAACAATAAAAAAGTTCCCACACCTGGCATGAGAAAGTGGACATAAATATATTGAAAGTTCCCAAAAATCTTGGTCTACTCCTTTCAATACTGTGTAGAAGAGCATGCCAAACCCCAGAGAAACATTCCCACTTCGGGGAGGAGGAAGTAAACCACATGCCTTCCATAAATAGCACTCTCCTCCCTTAAGTAAACCCTGTGCACTCAGCCTGTGACTATGCTACAGTTTAAATATTTTGCTAACCTTATGCTATATTTTCAGCACAGCAAAACCAACACTGCAAAACATCTGCCCCCAAGTTATAAGTAGGAGTGCTTAAGAGGCAGCTTTCCCTCTGTTTAGGAAAAGGGGTGCCCTGGCTAGGAATGCAGCCCAATTCATCCTAGGTCATCTGGAATGGCTCGGCTCAAAGGTCCCACTATTTACCCACAGCTAAGAAATTGCCTGGCTACGCTGCCTTTATAATGAAGCTGGCTTACCCTGCACAAGGGAAACAGAGAGAGAATAGCATCAAAAGAATCAGTCTTATTGGGACTTTTAAAAGATAAATCAGCTGAGCAAGCCACTATCCAAGGAAAGAGGAGGAGGTTCCCTTGCACACATTATACAATTTAATTAATTAAAGCACATACCAGAAGCTATTTGAGTGCAAAGACACAGCTCGACTGAAACGACAGACTGGTCCAGAGCCGCTCACCAGACTTGGTTTGGCTGCATCTGGGAAGTCACTGGCATCAGAAAAGGCCACGTTCAGTCTGCTACAGAAAAGGCAGACATCTTCTCCCTTTAAACTTTGTATTGCCTCACGATACCCTCAGCCGTGGAGTGAAGACCAAAGGATGCTGACAAGAAATCAGCACCCACTCAGCCTTCCTCTGACCCCCCTAAGTGAGCGAATTCTCACTTTGCATCTTTGGACAGGCCACTCTGGAGGCTATATATCATATATGTCTCTTTTTCCAATCTCTCATCAGCAAAACATCACTCTTGTTTTTAAAACCTCGATGATGGGGAGATTAAAAGCAGGGAAACAGGGAGATTACAATGGCAAATACACCAAGCCTGACCTTTCAGTAGAGGAATTCTGGGTTGCAAAAAGCAGGCTCTGGGCAATGTAAAGAGGAAGAAGCAGAGATAATCAGATAGGTCAACAAAAAAAAAAACCAAAAAAAAAGGCAGGAGGGAAAAAAAGCCCCAACCACGCCTCTGAATAACTAAATTAAAAGAGTGAAAATTTTTGTCTTATGATCTGTCTGTATCACAGACACAGCTATCAACAATCAAGCTTGCTTAAAAATTGTGGTGTTTAAAATAATTCTCTCAACTCCTTATTTGCATTGGAGAAGGATTCAGCAATATAATATACACAGATTCTGTTTTCAGTATTTTGCTTCACAGAAAATGGCTAGAAATTCAGTACCAAGAAAATAAAAGCTGAGTCATAGCTGATCATATCATAACCAAAAGATAGCTTGAAATTTAAAACTAAATTAGGAAAACAACTGCAAAATAACCCCAAACAAACAAAAGAACAACAAAACAAACACATAAAAAACCCAAACCAAAACCAAACATTCCACATAAGTAAAGCCTCCTGCAAATACTGCTGGAGAATTATCATTTACAAGCTGGGTACCTCAGATTTCTAAATCTCCAGCAGCCTATCTGGGCTCCCACCACGTTTGTTTTCATGGGTTACACAGAAATACTTTCACTGTACCCTAGTACTGTTTCAGTTAGAATCACAAAGGATGTCACTTCCCTCTACTTCACCAGTTTTCTCATAGAGGAGGGGAAGAAAATTTAAACCATACAATAGCTATTTGGAGACCAGGAATGTGAGGACTTTGCTAAAGCTGACTGTGATCTGTACTCATTCTTTTCTCCTCCTACCACAGGTAGCTGCCATGGCTGCACAAATCTTTGCCAGGGTAGAAGGCATTCCTGTGTTCCTTATTCAAAGGCCCTGATTGCCCCCTGTGAAATGACCTGAGTCTTTCTTTTAAAAATATAAAAATCAATGTTTCGGTGTTCTTGATACATGCTACTAAGGTAGACCCCACAATAGATCTTAGAAGGGCACACTGCAAGTCAAACTCTTCATACATTTTAATTACAGTTTACACAAAGTAGAAGGCAGGTTAATAAGCTCATTTCATTTAAAAAAAAAAAAATTAATAAGAAATGGTGTTCTTGTATGGAAGGACAGGGGACTTAGCCCTCAGAGAGCTGATCAGAAAATGTATATTACATCCAAGAGTCACCTATTAGTCCTCAGACGGGAAAGAGAAGGGAACAAAAGGGGCAGGGAATGGAGAGAGGAACAAGGGACCTTATTTAATAAAATCTTTTTACAGAGAAGTGTTTCTCATTAAACTGGTCCCTCTATACCAGAGCAGCAGATTCAAAAGGTTTTCTCCCATGTGAGGTTTCTCAAGACCATTTGCACGCAAATCTGCAGACAGAGGAAGCAGAAGAAAAGTATTTCCAGCAGCAAAGCTTGAAGAGCAGACAATAGGTGCCACCTCCAGACAGCAAGGAAGCACTTCCCCAAGAGACCCATGGCCACCCATATTTAATGTGGGTAACTGAGAACATGCTCCATTCTGACCAACGTGAGACCCACCACCACAGCTGCTCACTCAAAGCACTGGGTGGCCCTGAGTGCTTTTAAATGGAAAACATGAACACAGAGATCTGGGTGGTGTTCTGTGTGCAGTGGCCTGAGAAAGAGGGGGAGGTGGGCCTGCCCCCTGCCAAACCCTGAGTCACAGCCCCGTGCAGGGGAATCCCATGCAGAGCCCTCAGATGCTGGGCTGAGCATCAAGGAAACACCACCCCAAGCCTCCTGGTGACACCACCAAAATTACCCAGCTGTGACACATCCTTTCTTGCATCATGTTTTGGCTACCCCAAGTGTGACACTCTACAGTTTTTGGTAAGCAGAGAGCGTGAGAAAGGCACTGTGAGCCAGGCTTACTCCCTTTTCCTCACCCCATCTTCACAGCTCCACGTCCAAGATTGCCCATCACCAGTCCCCACCTGTCCCTTGGAAGTGGCTGTGCCTGCAGTTCTCCATACTAAATTCACTTCTGGATGTGCAGTGGGAAGTATTAACACATGATCTGGTCTATGATTAAAAAGGGATTACTTTTTTTCCCACCAAACAGGGTGAAAGGGAAATTATAAAGTTGCATCCAGAAGAATATCATTTCCAAGTTAGACACCTACAGTTTCAAAAAACCCTATGAGGTTCTAATTTATTAATGAATAGCTGCTGTCTTTGTAATTTTGTCATACTTATTCCATTACTGTCTGACACTTCCTATTGTCACTTCTTGAATTTTTAAACACTTCCACATGACTAGTGCTAATCTCCATGTTTCATGGAGGGCTGCTAATAAAAGGATAGAGATGCATGAGTGTATAAGAACGATTATAGCTAAACGTGCTCTAAAGCCTGCTCTTAACATCTCTCAGTTTCTAGCATCTCTCCCTTCCCCCTTACTCCCAGTATCTGAAAGGAAATGAAAAATGAAGGAAAGATATTTTTCCCTTTATTTTGGGCTTGAATGGGATTTATTCCTGATCAAGAGAGAAAAAAAGAGCTCCTTCTCAAAGCAAAAGGCTCCCAGAACAGGTTGCAAAGATGCAGGACTTTTGTGTGAAACAAACCTTGGCAAGCAAACAGCAAGCTTCGTATCTTGATTTTTCTTTCAGAAAATCTTGTAGAACTGGTACAACAAGCTACTGTGAACAGCTGCTTTGAGGATACAACCTTGCAATAAACAACCTCTGATTTAAACACAGGACTACATTCACCCAGACAGTCTTTTATTTGTTTATTCCCAAGGATTTCAACACCTCTTTTACCTTGATTCTCTGTATCACACATTTCCAGCAGGTAAATACAAAGACCTTATGCATTTGAAAGCACTGTTAAAGCATCTTTTTAAACTCCTATTTTCTTAAAATCCTCCTATCCACATATTTTAAGAACCATCAAAGAACAATACCAAGTATTTCCCTCCCAGCCTGCTCTGTTGGGTCCGTTTCCCATCCCCAGATTAGGAATTATTAGGTCTTAGGCTTATTGCTGGCCCATGTAATTCCACAAAAATTACCTCAAAATAGCTTAAATGCATAAATGTGAGTAAGAAATTTTCCTAAAATTCTATGAAATTTACACCTTTACTGTAAAGATCACCCTGGTAAAGAGCAACAAATGACCCTGACTGCTGCTTAAACACATGTATTTTGTGCAATCAACATTGCTTTTCACTACCTTATTCAAATAGCACCATGTCCTTGCTGTGTGTGCACTGATTTCATTCACATGGGAAGCCCTTGATCCATTTAACAATTTGCAAGTACTTCTTGCAACTGGTCCATTGGGTGAAGAAATATTCTCTACTTTACTGTGGTCCCCTACGTTCAGGTAAATGGGGCTCAGCCTATTTTGTATTTCTGTCTTCTCAAAACAGAGAGAACCTGCATTCCAGCAGCTCTGCTTTAAACCTTAAAAACCTGCTTAAAAATGAAGAGAGGCAGTAGCCAATATCACTCCTAATCAGTCAAGGGCACACCAAGAGAGCTAGCTGATGTAGAGAGTAGGTTTTCATTAGCTATTAGGAAGAATTTCTTTACTCAGGGAGTGGTGAGGCACTGGAACAGGTTGCCCAGAGAAGCTGTGGATACCCCATCCATGGAAGCATTCAAGGACAGATTGGATGGGACTTGGAGCAACCTAGTCAGGTGAAAGGTGCCCCTGATCAAGACAGGAGAGCCTAGATGATCTTTAAGGAGCCTTCCAAACCAAGCCAGTTTGTGATTCTATATCTGAAAGACTTGCATGGCACACCTGCTTCAAAGAGAGGCTAACACAACTGCTAAAAGACATTGCTCAGTTGTTTGGATAACCTAAGAGTTTTGTTTAACCTAAAAGCAATCCTGAGTTGAAAACAGTTCATAAGAAGTAAAGAGTTTTGGTTTTCTATGACTTCCACAACTCAACCCCACCCCAAATCCCAACTCATAGTCGACCTACTTTACTTCCAGAAAAAGTAGTATATCTGAATGCTGCTCCTACAACTAACAGTGCTGCACATAAGTCAGAGCTGTCCAATTTTAATGCAACTGGAATATGCACTGATAATTTAACAGCAGCCCTAAAGCTATGTCTAGCTTGCATATGCACACCTATTTACATGAATTGTTACCAAAAGAAATTCAAACCATCGTGAGAGCTGATTGTTCTCGTGATTTCTCTTCAACATTAATGAAAAGCCTGCAAGCAAAAAAATGTTCTTCTCTCCTTGAAATGACAGGGAAACTGAATACACAGGCCAGGCTTTCAGGGCTATACACAGCTTTTAAAGTTCAACCTGGACCTCCCAAAACAAAGTTTTCTAAACTCAAAGGCCCTCAGATCTCATCTACTGAGCTCTTTCAAATACAGGACAAAGTCTAAAATGTACTATTCTTCTCACTACAAAGAAAGAAATATTGCCAATCCTCCAGGCAATGCTTTGAAAATTTATTCCTTCGTGCCTTTATATTTAAATAATGACATTTGTCAAAAACGTACAATGATTGTATTTAAGACCTTTCAATTCGCTTTAGGTAACAAGATCACACTACCACTGGTATCTTTATTCATCCCTAGGAATCCCTAGGTAAACTGTCAGAAAGGACAAAAAACTCTGAAAGTCATGAGGCAACATGATCTACTTGTCCAGGGATAAAACAAGAGATCTTCTGATCATTAATCCAGTGCAGGTCGAGTTTACAATGTGAATCACTTTTCTGAATGCAGGGATTGAGCCTAAAATGGCTTGCACTGGCATGGTGCTCTAGCATAATATAAAACACTAACTGCTTACTTTTTAAACCCCTCTCTCTTTCATTCCTCTCCTCCAGGAAATAGTTACAGACTGTTTTTTTCCAAAGATACCTAATTACCTACTGCAGTCTCAGATCAAACAGGTATTTGCATGCTTTAATTTATGTCTACAAAGTTACTTCTGGGCACAAAATAAGAGCTAGACCAAAGCTAGCTTAACCAGTACTTGACAGCCAAATAAACGCCAACCAGCCTTATTGTCTATTTTGCCTTGGAAATTTAGTGCTGATTCACAATTTTAAAAAATGAAACGGTGCAGCCACAGCAGAGCAGTGTTGTAAAACATAATTTGAAACATATCTGCCCATTCAGTTCATGAACAATATTTAAAGGCTAGGCTAATTTTTCTCTCTACCATGATAAGGGCACTGCACAAGGCAGAGGAGCTCATGAATTCACAGGCCAGCAGGCGCTCTTGGGAATTTCCGTGATAGGCACTTCTGGCACATGGGAACCACCTTGCACTACTTCAGATTAACCATAGGTCAAAAACATGTACTGAGGCAGTAACCAACACTGAATTTATAATGAACTCACCCCACACTAATTTGTTTTTATAGCCACAGCCACAGTTACGGGCACAAGCGCTGAGCTGGCTCCTCTCCTCCTGTTATTTTAGTATTCACATACTTCCACCTGTCTTCATCTGCCCCTTGGGGTGAGAGCACATTGCACAGTTGTAGATAAATTTTGTCACATTTGTCTTTTTATGCTTTGGCAGTTCAAACAAATGGAATTATCCTATCCACCACTTACCACTCAGAGGTCTGCCAGCCTCCTTTTCCCCCCAGCAAGGCTGTGACGAGCAGCAGTAAGAGCACACCACCCTTGCATGATGAGGTTACTCCCTAAAGTTTAAGCCAACAATAAATAAACAATTCAGATTGCTATAAAAACTCTGTGAAGTTTATAGACGTCACAGCAAGTTTGAGGATCTGTAATCCTCAAGCTGTTTTAAGCTCATAACATTTTCCTGGACTCAAAGATTAATATCTGTTCCAATTTCTTCAATTCCAGTTTTTGAGTTATCAAAGTTCATAGGATTGCCTATTGGTCCATCTAAAAGCTACTGAAACTTTCCTCTGACCCCAAATGACAGGCAGCCTGTGGTATATTTTACCAGAACTTAAGTTAATTTTTGACCTTTCCTTTATTCCTTCACTTTTCCCTACTCCCTGGTTACTTTATACTTTGTCTTTAGTTTCTACTCTTTCTGTTTTTTCTCACATGGTATTTTTGTTCTTCTTTTTCAGAAACTTGTGCTCTGTTCCCACGCTCCACGTCTATATTAATGTCTCTCTTACTGAGCAGAGCTGAGCAGTCAAGATGAAGCTAAGATCAAGAGCTAACATTGTCCAAATGGATATCAGGTAAAGAAAACAATTTCTCTATCACTAAAAGCAACTTTGTATAGAACGCACACAGGATTAGAGAACTTTTTAATCAGGAAAAAAGTGGGTTCCATTTGTCTTGAAGTTATCCTTATACTAGACTCTGTTCTTAAGTGAACATTAAGATGTTAAATAAAATAGAATTTCAGAGAGATTTCATAAAATACTAGGTATGCTTAATCATGTGAGTCTCTTTTATTTTTAAGCTGTCTAATAGTTAATACTTTTCCGCCTACGTTAATTACAAAAGATAAGGTGTTCCCACCAACCAATAACAGTTTGTACTTGTAGGGTATTTAAGTTGCAAGTTTATATTTCAATTTTCTTACAAGCTGCCAGAGATATTTCTTCCCTGGGCTGTTAAATGGAGATGCTGGATCTCCAAAAAGTGCAATGTGAACTACCATTAGTTGCAAAAGTGCTTAATGCTCTTGACAAACCAAGGGGTTTGAGAAAGCACAGATCTAAATCTACAAAACTAGAAGTCTGTCAAAAGGTGGCCTGCTGCATGAACATCAAATCAAAGTGATCAATACCAGTGTCTGGATTCCCAGTACCCAGACATTCTGTGCCCTTTGCATCAGCAGTAAACAGAAATTAAAAAGTCACAGAATTGTTACGGTTGAAAGGGAACTCTAGAGATCACCTTGTCCAACCCCCCAAATGTTGACTTCTTCTGCAAATTTGGATACCAAAATATTTTAATTAGGTGCTCAAATATGGAATAGTATAGTTGTTGGCAGAGAAGCTTTTTAGAGTTTGTTTGGAAGTTTTACACTTTCTTAGTAATTTGGGTGAAATGCCAGGGAAAATAATAATTACAAAAGAAGGCTGTTCTCTTGCAGATGCCAACTGTACTTCTTTGAGTCACAGAGAACCATCTGGTCATCTGGGTTTGATGTCATGATGTGCTGTGATATTATTAGACTGCTTAGCTTGATGCATGAGAAGGATACAGATTTAAGGTAAATCAAAACATGCCTCATATACACATATTTTTGATGTTCAACCGTGAGGTTCTTTGGGGGGGTGAAAGCTTAAGGATTAATTTCACATTAAGTGAAGCCAAGGCAAAATATTCTCAGTCCAACAATTTCTGAAACAATAAAGGTAGATTTAGAATTGATCTTCAGATATTTTATTTAAAAAAAAATAAAAATCCCTCAATAAAAATTTGCTCAAACACATTTATCTACTTAGACTGGAATTGCTCTTTGTGTCTCTTACACACACAAAGCTCTCACAATCCCCTCTTCAAAAAACACAAGTTCATCATCAACTACCAGTGTTTTGCTCCTAGATGTAAGAAATAAGCTTTTTCAGCAAGAAGAATCATTTGCTGGCACAACCTCTCAAGAGACGTGACAGAGTCCACGTTGATGGAGGTTTTCAAGATGCAAGTGGACAGAGTGCTAGATAATCTGGCCTTCATTTGCCACAAAAGTAACAGCTACACTTAATATCTAAAGTAGCCAGTGAGAGCATCTTTCCCCTAATTTGTGTTTTAAAAATCACAGAGGAGCAATATTTAGATAGAAAGACTTGAAAACATACTTCAAAAGAACTTTTCTAGAGAGGCACAAGGTTTTGTTTTTGTTTTTTTTTTCAAAAATATTTACCATAAAGCAACAGGCAAAGGAGAATTATGTATTTGAAGAATAACATGTTTTTAAGCTGCAAGAAGCAAATCACCTAGAATGTGTATACCTCCAAGGAAAATTCTGCTACACAAGATAGTCACTGCAGATTACTGATGCTGTGCTATTTCCAGCTGTTCATTTTCCAAAGGTAAGTGAAAAAAATATAGTTTAAGATTGTGGCAAGCAGTGATTTGAAGCTAATTTTGTACTTTCATATCCTTTTCCTCTACTCACCTTCTTTTCACCCAAAGTCAAATTTTCCCATAAGAAAATAGGTGCTTGCCCAGGAAACATTGTAAAAGGCATTTAAATGGGTATGTCATGACCATGAGCAAAGTCCTAAGGAGAAAGAACAGAAAGCATCTCACAATCCCAGCTAAGGCTAGCATGTTTCTAAATCAATGTCAAGGTTATGACATATGTCAGAAACCATACGTAGAGGTCTTTTGATATTAAAAAAAATAGATTGGATCAAACAAGCTTGGAACAACATTTTTTTCATCTTGTTACTACTTGTCTACGTCATTGTGTGATTTTGATACATAAGAAGTATAATAAGTTTAAATTAAGAGTTCTGTGTCTTGCAGACAAGACATTTATTACTTTTTAGAAAGAATTTATTCCAGGATGTTGACTTCAGTTCAGTGATTCCTCCTCTGGCCCTTTCACTCTGCCCCACTTGAGGAGAGATGAACATGTGTGGAAAAGAAGGGAAAAACAACCCAGAGAGGGTGGGGACAAAACTGTCAGAGATATATAAATATGAAATAATAAAGGAAAAAATCTTATAGAATTTTTAAATTACTACTGTAAATAATAAGCTGAGAGAAACATTTAGAGGTCAGCAGTTAAAAAGAACTGCCATGCTAATTAATATCAAAGTTATGGTTATCAGGGCAACAACAGTTCCCCTAACTTTTCTTCTTATAGTGTATTTATTATTTTCACTGAAAATACCTTTCTTTTTAGTAGCTTGGAAACATAAGCATCTCTGTTAGTACAAAGCACCTCTGAGCACGGCAGCATTCTTTGGGAATCCTGTATGTTCAGCACAGAGTTGTCAGACTCACTACACACACTTTTACCTCCTCAAGGGTTTAGAATGTTAAACTGTTTTAAAAGCTAGAGCTCCATATCTTTCTTCCTAACATTCATTGCATATTTCCAGCACTTGAAAGTCCCTAAAAGCTTGTTCTCTCAAGCATCGTCGTCCCATTTCAGGACCAAAAGGGCACATACTTCCAATCCTTACAGTCACCCTTGAAATCAATGAGCAATGCAGAGCTTTCTCCCTGTAGAGATTAAACAAACCACACAAGTTTGTTCAGACCAAGCCTGGGAACAGAGACCAGGTCTTTTGCATGACTGCACGATGCATTACTGAAAGGTTGTTCTGCTGACCTTTGGTCTTGGTCACAAAACATTACTGATAAATCATTTTGATTAATATATTTTGTTTGGGTTTTGCTTTAAGGCTTGGCCTGCTGTTTATTTAAATGATTCTCAGGTATTCCTGCCCTTGTACTCACCAGTGCCTATTTGCACTGTCTGGTGAGGAAGAGTTGTTGCATTAAATCCCAGAGGAGACGCAATCTTTAGAATTATCTTAGGCTGAAAATTGAATTGAATAAACAAGAAGCGCTACTGCTACACTGCTTGGATGATTTGCAAAATAACCTGCAGAAATGCAGAAAAGCACATTACAGCCAGGAGCAACAAAGGTGTTGGAAGGACAGAGAGAAGGTGCAGCATGTGCATAGAGCTGTCTTTCCCTAGGATTTCCCAAAAGCAGCTTGGGGAAGGCCCATTGTGGGGAGAGGAAGCTGGTGCACACTGATGAGGAATGCTTGAGTGGAATAAAGTTATGCTAATCATAAGGCTGTAAAATATGTACTGCACAGCTGGAGGCAGGAATCAGAGCACTGCTCTTACTGAGCTGAGTGTGAACCTAAGAAATCTAGATACATGACTGAAAATTTCTTGAGAATTCCACGTTGTGTGATTACACAAAGAACCAAGATTGCCTAAAACTGATGGTCTTAAGTTTTGTCATTTAATTATATCACCCCAATACTATCTTAGTGCTCTGCTGATAACTACAAAAATATTTCAGACATCTTTCAAAGACCATTTTGAGGAAATATTAAGGGGGGTTGTTGTTTTTTTTTGCAGAATCATACTAGAGCCAGGATTATGATTCAAATACCATCATTACTTCATATTCAGATAAAAATTATGAACAAAAGATTTTGTACACAAGAACATATTAAAAAAACCCCAAACTTTCCAAAAGGTAATAGAAAAAATATTGGCAGCTGTCCTACAGCATCAGAAATACATGTGCTCTAATACTTCCTAAGGACTGCATTTTGTAAGTGCCAACTACAATCCTAAATATATGACCTCATTCATAAAAGTATGATCTCAAAGCTCAGGCCCTGTCTATTTTCTTTTAATTAGCTGACATTAAGCACAGATTCCATATCTGAGGAAACCAACCTAGCTTTGAAGTGCTTGCAATACTGCACCAGAAGCTGTTTTGATTTTTACCACCAGGCTGCTAGATAAATTCTAATCTCACCATCAATTATGAAAGATTCTTATGACAACCTTGATTTTACAAAATTAGGTTATCTTCCAGCCTGTGGACATTTTCCTGTTGCATTCTGGGTTAATCCACGTGTAGAGCTCACTTCTGTCAGAATGACAAAAAACAATTGATTTTGTTTCATGGTGTATTCTTATCAATGCTCTCTGCTGCTCTTAGCCAGTCTTTGACTGATAGGGTGTTAGAGGAAAGGTCCATTAATTGATTTGTAAATAATTACAGCTAAGTCTTCACTTTTGACTAGATATCAATAAAGGCCTATTCTTTTTTCACTGTTGAATGCTTTTAAATAAGCTTCAGTGTCGAACTTTCAGCCACAAAATTCATTAAAATCATTAGATACTTTTAGAGTAGCACCCACTGGTGATAGCAGAGGCAAGAGTGTGTCAGCATTTCTCTTATACCACTTATAGGAATGGATTAGAGAGAAGAAAAATAAATAAACAAATAACATGCCTGGAAAAAAAAAAAAAAGGAAAATCAATTATTTGTTAAAGTGGGATTTAATTTTCAGACCTGGTGGAATTTTATCAGCTGTACAGAGTTAAAAAAAAAAAATCATATGCAGTACTCGGTACACGTGTTCCTACACATGCAAAGAGTAGCTGTTCCTTACTTTAGAGCACACATGGGCACAGGTGGTCTGTCCATCCATGTTTCCAGCAATTTTTGAGCCTGTTGACCAAATTCAGACACATTTAACAAAGGACCCATAGTCTCAAAGCCAGTAAGCTCCCACAGATTTTATGAAAATAAGCAGCAGGCGATGTGCAAGGGAGACCTACTTAGTGCCCTAAAGGAGCAGAAGTCTGCAGAATGAGCTCCACAGCACTTAAAACTTGAAAACCACACCCATCTGGGAAAAAAAGACATAGCCAAAGAGGCTAGAAAGTAGACACATACATCCACACAGCCTATTTTCTAGGCCCTCCAAGTGAGGGGATAAAACAGCAGTCAGAACTCACGTCAATCATGTCAATCAGCATCTGTTCTCAGAAACCCAGGTTTCACTGATTTTAAGTTCTGGGTTTAAGGTTCCCATCTTCTCCTTAGCACCTCATGCATAACAGAAAACCCTGCACACAAATGTGAGTTTTCAGAGGAAAACTCAAATCTGAAAAGTTGCTATATTTTTGCAACCCTTTCATAGACAGTTAATATACTGAAGCTGCAACAAGACCACATTGAAGTTGTCACACACAAAAGGTACAAATACCATTAATATAAGCAACATGTAAGTATCATATTTTGATACTTCATTTCAAGTGGTCAGCACAAGGCAAAGCAAGTTATATTAATTCCCTGTACATAATGCCAAAAAATGAGATAAATATTCATATCAGGAAACTGTCTGTTCAGCATTATAAAAGAACTGAGCAGGAAACCTTCTTTATTGCTACTTTCCAGCGACCACCATCTCCTTCACATTAACAAGCACGTAAGATTTTCACCTAGTCAACAGAAGAGAAAGATACTCCTACAACAAGTGTGTGAGTTTACTGTATGTTTTTTTTCTTAATATCTCTTCCAGTTGTCAATCCATGCTTTCTGCCTGACCAATATCTATGAAACTTTCAGTTCCCCCCACCTTCACTGGAAGAAACCCTCCAGAAGGAGCTTAAGCTGCAGTGCACCTTAACTGAAAAGCTGTGTGTCAGCACACCATCAGGTCCATGTACAAAGCACAGCAATAGCAGGGATTTGTGGGTTACAGCCTCTTTCCTGTGACATTTCTCATTTTATGCCCAGCCAGTGCATGCTGAGCATCCCACACATTGAGCCATTTCAGGTACATTGCTCACAGTGTAAATGCATGAGTCACTCTCACAGCACATTTGCCCTAACACTTATAGAGAGAAATTCATTAAGAAAAGAGGCAAAAATCTCCCTTGTTCTAATAGCAGAAAGCTGGAAAGCTCAAAGATTCCCAGTCTCACGGATCCAGGGGAGGCCATAACTGGGAACAGTAATATCACACTTCCCAAAGTGTGATTTCCAAAGGTCTTCCAAGTCCTGGTCCCCTCATCCAGCCCATACTTATTTAGCTACAGTGGCACCTATGGACACTGTCCTGCTACCAAGGGGAAAGTCCATAAAAGACAGAGAAAGCCAAGCCAGAGGGAAGCTGCCAGTTACAGCCTGGCCGTGTTGCATGGTCCTTGTGCGCTTGTTCCACTTACAGGAGTCACTGGGCTGCTTCAGCAAGATTTGGGAAATGGGCAGATGTATTAAGTAGCCTCATTCCACCTGAAACATAAATAATCTCACATTTGACATCAGCACTACACATGGGAAAGGTTTTCCAAGGAATACTATGTCAAGGACAGCAGTACAATCTCCTACCCATGAAGCAAACAAACCTCTTACCTAATAGGTATTTTTCCTCAGTCAGAGTAGGATTCTTGTGTATTGTTAAGGATTTAATGGGAGACTCAAATGTAACTTAGATAAACACACCGTGAGGAAAGAAAAGCCAGCAATGTGTTTCTGTTAAAACCTCTCTAACCTAAGAGTCTCTCTTTAAGCCACTCAGAAAAGCCTTTAAAATCTGATAATCACTTAATAATATTTCACACTTGCTGCTCAACCTGAAAACCTCAGCTACAGCTTTTGTAAACTGTGGCACCATTCTTGTTCCAGATGGCTTGCAAAATAATTTATAAACAACAAAGTTCAGCAGGTTCATAGCAGCTGTTCAATTCCAGCACTTTGGCCACCCACTTCAGCATAACTGAGAGCTTTCAATCAGTTTCTTCCTCTCATGGGGCCTTCAAACAGCACCAGAGCATGTGTTCAACATGCTCTCAGAAAGTAGCCAGCCAAATAGGGAGGGTCAGTCAGCTAGGCAGCTCTGTAGCATACTCACAGCATGCTCTCACACTGCCTTCTTCCTTTATTTTTTTTAATACATAAACCTGGTTGAGAGCAAGTAGGAAAATGTCCCAGAGTTTAAAACACACCTTTCGTACAAAACACAGTTCATACAAAACAGTTCCAGTTTGTCATAGTTCAAATGCTGAATATTATCTTCACAGCAGGAATATACTGTAAATCCAAGCATAACATCTCACAGGGTCAGAATGGCTTTTTTTACTGGTTTATCTAAGTGTATGCTAAGTGTTATAAGAAATAGAGTATGTCAGAAAGGGCCTTCTCTGTACCTGACAGATTTCCATGGCTATTTCTGTTTCTTCCTCTCCTCTTCTCTTTCCTTGCTGGTGTTTACTTTGGCTCTGTTTTTCTTGTGTCCTTTCAAAACCTCCTTGTCCTGGACTGGCCTTTGGGACACAGAGGAAAAAGGAGGAGATATTGCTTCACAGTCGCTTTAAAGGTCATGCAGTCTGAACTGGACAGGGACAAATTCCAAGTCACTTTAAGCTCCTCTGGTCATGGGCATATCCACACTAAGTATTCTGGAAACTGCACGACAACATTAAGGTTGCATTAAGCCCAATAAAATATACCCTGCCTGTCAACATAGCTGATTAGCCCAGGCTCAATGCCCCATGAATCACAGACATATGGTTTCCAGGAGGCTCAGGATAAACAGAGCAGTATGGAGGCATGCCCTAAGCACTAAATACGTCTGATGTCTGCAAAGAGTGTCAGGGCATCAGCACATTCAATCGATCCAGGACAGCAGCCCCCGGTGTATCTCATCATTTCAGCTGGTGAGAAAGAGGCACCTTTTCTCCTGAGGAGCCTAGTCCTAGCTTGGTAAGCTTTTTACAAATTAGGACTGATTTGAGCTTGCTTGCTGGCCACTGCTGATAAGATGCAGCATGCTGTGGTCTGCGGATATGTTTTCTTGCTTCGGCTTACACCAGCACGCTGAGCCTGAAGGGATGACTGGCAAGAATAAGGTGCTTGTGGTGGAGGAGACCACCTCTAGGCAAGCATGCAACTGAGAAAAGTGTTCCTTAAAAAAAACATTCAGCAGCCCACAACTCCTGGAGCAACAAACAAAGCCAGCCTGACGCCGAGGTTTGTGTACCATCTCACTAACCAATGGCCAGCTAATGCTGTATTCTTCTCCAAGGCATTCTCCTTCTCCCATAAATTCTGTGGTTTCCACAGCATACACAAATTTGTCAAAATGAAAATAGCACAGTTTTGCTTTATGCTAATGTTTGAATGTAATTTGTATTGAGCTATTGTATAAACATTGGTTAAGAACTAATTGGGAGCTTTTAATGGGTCTATGTCCTGCTCACGATTGCCAGGAAGTATCAGTGTGTTGAAGAGAAAAAATGATTCCTTTAGTTTTTGACACACAGCAGAGGTTTTTTAGTAAAGCAGACAACTGAAGCAATCATAAGATCTCCAATATTTGCAAGGAGATTTTCAGTACAAGAACTGTCTGCCAACTGTCTCGGAAGTGCCCAGGAACCTTTAAAAAACCCCACAGGCAACAAGTTCTTCCAGCAAGAGTAATTTCAGTAGAGCACTGCAATAAAACAGTGTTGCAGAAGCTGGAGAGCAACACAAACAGGTACCAAACCCACAGAGGGATCCTAAACTGCAGAAGAAATCCTTTCAGCTTGTAGAAAGAGCCCAAAGTTCTCCATGACCCCTGCTGTTCCTGTGTTTTGCTCTCAAGGAAAGGTTGCTCCATCGGGGCTTTTCCACACCACATCAATAGCCAGCTGCAGGTTTGGACAATGGGAACAATTTGAAGCTGGATGAATTGAAGAAGTCAAGAGCTTCTCTGGCATGAAGTCAAAGTTTGATGAGCTGCATTTAACAGCCTTAGAATCCAGGGAGTAATTAATAAGTAATTTAATAATAAAAAGGAAAGAGAAGGAAGGGCAGAAAGAAAGATTCTGCAAAAAAAGCATAACTCTCAGGAGCTCTCTGAGCCCTGGAAAGGTTTCCTAATAGGACAGTGAGGGCAACAGAATACAGTCAGTCAGGTATTGTCAGACAGACAGTTGTCAGGCATTCTGGGATTTTCATCCTACTGCTGCTTGACAGGCAAAGCATTAAATCCCCTTTTTCAGGTGCAAACTCTATTTTAACCTTTTGCCCAAGAAAGTTAAAATTCCTTTCCATTCAAAATGGAATTAAACTACAAAATACAGAGGTGTCTAGGGATATACAAAATACAAAGCTCTGTAGGTTTAAAAAAACTTGAAAATCCACCTAATAAGGGGTTAATTACAAGGAATCTGGTTGCTGATTAGCATCTTTAGGTAAGATCAAAACCAACAATTCTGCTGTTATTTAGATAGTAATAAGAGTTAACTCTGCATGCATGTAACAGTAAAGTCAGAATTTTTAACTGCAACTCTATTGTAAGTCTTGACTTATGCTTGAACATGATCCCACACCAGCAGATTTTAAGACTGACATCTAAAATTACATGGAACATAATATTATTATCATAATGGTGGTTTTTCACCCCCTTTTGCTCAAACTGAGACAGGTTAAATTTAACCTTTTGCACAGGACAAAATATGAAGGGCTAGGGTTAGGGGTTTTTTTTAAGTGAGAAAGAAATAAAGAAAGAGAGGGACGGGGGTGCAAAATTACAAGGTAACCACCTCCCCTGTTCTCTTCTCACTCCTCTGGGAGATGCCAGACACCAAGGCAGTCCTCATCCTTAGTTTGCAGAGTTAACAAACGTAACACGAATATCGGCACTGGTGGTAGTGGAAGAAATAGGTTGGACTAAGCTCTGGCTGACCATACAAGCACTCCACGGATGCACTTTTTCACATGCTGTGTGTTAAAGCACTCCTCAGTCCTCTGTGAGCGGTAAAGACAAGGCAGCAGAGCAGGGGCGCTGTGCCTTACGTGCAGAGTTAGGCACACGGCTGAAGGCAGACAGCTTGCAACCACAGAAATAGCTCGGGTAGCCAGCAAATCAATATTTGTGTGTTATTGTTCTCACATACATCCCATTTGCTGATCCAACACTTGTTCCCGCAGAAACAGGATCAGAGCGGCTGCCGGCAGCCAGCAGGCTACCAGAGCCAGCTCCCCCTGGAGCCGGCACACAGGTGTGCTGCCTCCAACCAGCAGACAAAGATCTATGACTTCTTTTAATTAAGGAATAATCCCATTACATTACAAAAAGGACTTGCAGAAGGGGACATGTTTTTCTCCAGCATTTCTCCTCCTCGGCAAAACATCACGGCTCTCCCTTCCCGCAGCAGCTGCTTTGCATGACTCCTTGTCCTATTTCTGAGCAAACCAGACCAAGGAGCACCATCTTTGTATGTGACTGGCAAAAAAGTTCCCTTCCCTTACAGTACAAGGAAGCAGAAACTAAGAGGAAATGGAAGGATGTTTTCTGGTAAGTGTGCATTCAGTTATGCTCTGCACTTCAGTCTAGCAGAGGAAGTGATAATTCTGGGGACAGCAGCAACTCAGCATCTATGAGGACATGATAGATGGGCTGCACACAAGGGTGCTGAGAGAAGAGATTACTGCTGTAGTGTCTGCTCTCTCTTGTCTTTGAAGAAATCATAGAGACCAGTAGAGATGTCCCACACTCAGAGCAAGGCAAGTGTTGCACCCATCTCCAGAAATAGCTTAAGGACAATATAGTGAGTTGCCAAAGAATGGATATAAAGGGTGTCTGGCTTGCCTTGACTAAAGGAGTACAGCTTTTAATCATACAAACTGCCCCAGCACTCCCCCATTGTATTCTTGCATAAGGGGAAAGTTATGGATACTATTACATTACCAAAAAGAAAATAATGTAGAAACATGCAATTCCGCTCTACATTCCCAAAGATGTATTTGTAACTTGTGTACAAAATAAAAAATCTTCATGTGCTTAAAATCTGCACAAGATAAAACAGTCACCCCAAGTAATCCACCTGCAACCCAGCCCATTAGAAAAGCTCATGTCAGGATTAACAGACTAGATCTGACAGAAAAATCTTCTAGAAAATATATACATGGATGCCCAACTTCTAAAAGCTTCTCTCAGCCCTACAGACAATTCCTCTGATAGGCCCAACACACCAGCCTTCTTTCCTTTCCTTATCTCACCCAGCAAATGAATGTTATTAAATACACAATCTTTCTTCAGTGGGCTACACAAACAAAATACGCACAATTAATTAATGCTGCAGTCATTTCTTTGATCTTCCAATGAAAACAAAATTTAAAAGTCATACTATTTCAGCCTAGAAGCTTAGAGTTAAAAAGCTTAGGAACTCATCCGGGACTTTGAATCCAAGAATCATTGGGCTGATGTCATTAAAAGAGCTGAATTAGACTTGTAATTATTCCCTTATGAGTTCTGCCATCTATGTGAGAAAGAAGGGTATTCATTTCTGTCCTCAAAATTGATTTACTTTAGGGAAAAAACCAGAAGGGTTGGGGAGAGCAAGAGCTTGGCTTTACTGTGCATCTGATAGAATACAAGTAAATAAGTGTCAATAGCAAACAAGATCTCTGCCAGTCAATAGGAGCTATACCTTCTGTTTACATGGCATGGCAGTTTCCCTGAGACCCTCAGCATAAATCCTATCTCCACAGTTCCAGCTGGCTGTCCACTGCTTAGTGCACCAGCACTTCATTAACATGCAAATGCTTGACAGTTATTGGGCTTAAGTACATCTGCATATTTATAAACAGCCATTCCAAACCACATCCCCATTTAAGGGAACTGCTTAATGACACTGAACCTAAAGTCTCTCTCATACCCATTAAACAATAAACTGCAGCCAGATTCACTCATTTTGTATTTTTATGGTACTTTTAAAAATACTTCACACATAGCAAGGTAAAAAAAAAATGTGTCAGTTGATTTGTTCTTTTGTGGCAAACTTCTCTTTATTAAACCCCATTTTTCTACTGAAAAGGCAAAAATAACTGAAAAAAAGGTTAGAAATCTATATCAGGTAAATTTGCAGCAATAAAACACAACCATCCAGTAAACCATATTTATCATTTTATCCATAATCTATAAAGTATTCAGTCAAAATATGCAACCACTGAATTTTCAAAGCAAAAGCTTGAGAAGCATCAGACAACCAATGCACAAAATCGAAAATTACCCCAAAAATCTAGACTTAATTTCTTTGCTCACAACAAGAATTCTGCACATCTAAGGATGATTTCTATGTGTCCTCCAATCTCACATCATTGAAGGCACATATCAATCCCAGCATAGATACCCCTACTTCTAGCAGCACATTCTATCCAAAGCATCTGGAATTTTAACATGAAGTCCTATAAATTTTGCCATGAACTCAGATTTCTCAAAAATATTAATGAAAAATATATTTAGTAATAAAAGAATTTAAAAAAAATTTAAAAATAAAAAATCAGAATTTATTTTTAAGTGGACAAAGTCATGCCAAAACCGGCATGTCACTAAGCAGCCATGAAGTATCAGACACACCTACATGGACAATTCCTGCACATGAATTATAAGACTTGAGTATTTTTGTTACATATACTCATGAATGTGTGCTCTACTTGCATGTGTAAAGAAAGTACAGGTCTAAAAGCCAAATACCTTCTCTGCAGAGACCTAACCTGGACAATCCCCGCTACACAGATCACATAAAAAGCTCCATTGCATCTCCTGCTTCTCGCCCACTATCCAGAGAAACAATTTTAAGGATAATGGTGATGAGGAGAAACTGAAATATCTGAAATGCTAGCACAATAATCCGAAGTGTTACATAAATACCACAGTAAAATACAGAAGCATAAGCATTGCAAGCTTCATTTTGCTCATATTTGGCTATATTTATATCACTGCATCAGAGTCAAGTATGTTCTCAGCTCTCTCTGGAGTTCTCTGAGAAATGTCCAACAAATGAGAAGTCATGGAACAAAGAAGATATGTCATAACAACTACCACTGCACAAAAATAGGACAAAAATACAAAAATTTGTGAAACCAAACTTAAGAATTCATGGCGAGTTTTTTGGGTTTTGGTGGTTTTTTTGGTTAAGAAAATGTGCAATAAACCCAGATATGCTCAAATGAACAAAATATGAAAAAAAATTCTAGACAGCACTCAAAAACTAAGTATTGTCCATTTACAGAAGCCAAATTTGCCTGCATATTTCCTATTTTATGTATAGGAAATGCTGTATAGCAAGAGTAACTACTACAGCAAGACAGATGCACACATTTTTATATACACAAGGGATGTTGAAGCTTGATTACAAGATAATTCCATACACAATTAACATTATATACTATGATCATTCTGAAAACTAATGAAAAAAGTGAAGACAAAACATTTTCATGAGAAGATACTTGTATTGGTTTTGTGTATTTAAGATGAGCTCTGTTCTTCCTCCACAACTTGATTCATTTTTCATAGCCTCCAATTAAGAATAGGAATGCACCCAACTAGGACTTCCTTTATTCCCACTGCCTAAAATTTGGCCCCATTAAAGCAGACAAAGATTAAAGGTAACATTTTTTAAAATTCCCAACACATTTTAGCTTTTAAGGCTCTTCCTCAGAGCCACACTCAGAAACACTGTCTCGCTGGAAGTCAGTGAAGCAGCCTTCAATGTCCAAACATTTTATAAAAATACTGGTCTTAGAAGTCTTCAATCTATTTGTAACTTCTGAAGGTTTTACCACCAGCCTAGCAGTTTTCCTTCTGGTTTATCTTCCCATAAAGATAAACAAAAGAGCAGGCTTTTTGTTGAACAAATACTTCACAAATACTAGAATGCATGGTGGGATGGTTTGTTTTTTGAACAACTGGTTTGGGTTTTTTTGAAGATAAAAAGTTTAGTTTTGTGGTTTGAGTTGCCCTGTGTACCATTTGGGCATTCATTTTCATTCTTGTACCAGTGATGACACAACTGAGGAAATAAAGACCTTATTGGAGATAATATACTAATCATCAGGAAAATTTAATTTTGCGGTAGCTTAGGGTTAAGATGAAAAGCTGGTTCTTACACAGCCCTTGGATGATGCTCACCTTACCTTTCTAGCTCAACCTCCAAATGAGAGAAATGCTGCCTACAAGAGATTTAATATCAGTGTGACAAATCACAGTTTCACATAAATTATGAACATAGTATACCAAAATAATATCAGCAAAATGGTGTGGGAAATACAATATCACATCACTGTGATCATCACTTGAGTTTCTTCACCTGTACCTTGGTGTGTGCTCACCACTGAGCTCTCTCTGATAACACAGAAGAAAATAATGGATAAAAAAACCTGCAAAAAGACATCAGTGTCTTTCACTTGGGTTGCACCATGACTTCTGAGTCACTTAATATGTGCCCAGTATGGGGTAAAAAATAAGGACGCTGAGTAGATATTTTGGAGTACACTATGGTTAAAACAACTTTTTATAATGAGTGCCAGGTGGAGAGGTGCTTAGGAGCAGTCCCTTCTAACTGAGGCTGAGCTATACCTGCTCCTTTCAAGCTTCCTCACTTTGCTTAAGGTCAATACCAAGGATTTGGAAGATAGATAAAGTCCAAGAAAGCAAAATATCTGCCCCAAAAAATACTCCTTAGTTTCTTCCTTTGATATGAAGTGTTAATGAAGTTAAGAGTTTAGGGTCTTTGAAAAGACCCTGAAAAATCATGTTACCCCTCTTGATGAAGCCAGCTTTGAAGACCACTGAGTAAACAATCTCATTTTAAAAATGAAAACTCACTTTGCCTTGGACTAAGTTCTAGTTTATTTCGATTACCAAACATCATTAAAAACAAAAAAAAAAAAACAAAAAAAAAACTTGCACTTATATAAAGCACAGACAGGAATCTTAAATTCAGAAAGAAGATCAGACCCAAGGCAACTCTGACCAGCATACTCTTACCAGCACAGCACAGCTGATTATTGCCCAGTAAGTGCAGCATACCTTGAATATGCTAACAACAGAACATTTTGAGGAAAGTAAGTTTAGTACACTTTCTTAGTCTTTTATAAAACTAATACTTTTAGCTCAACAGCACCCTCAATTACCAAGTGGGTCAGATATTTTTACTTTCAAAATCTATTTTCCAGCAAATTAAACTGTTTGGCCTGAGATTTTGCTTTTGTATAAATACAAAATTCAGTTCTCATAAACAAATGAATTGAAGAATACACACTGCAAAATCCTGATGGCCTTCCCTTTGGGAAGCTGTAGAAGACACTTGCTTTGGATCAGGAACTGACAGCATGCCTGCCAGTTATGAACATGCCTGCTTTTTCTTTCTATTTTTTTTTTTTTCAACTCAGAATGTTCTCAGATCTCTCTACCTGGTAGAAAATTCAAATTTGTGCACAGAAACTTTGTAAAAATAACTTAAATTTCAATACATGAATTCTCTTAGATTGTGCTGGCAGGGCTTTCCTTGCAATTGCAACTAAAAAGCTGCAGATAGGCTGTAGAGGATCACTCTGCTCCTTAGTTGGTGAAGTACCACAGAGAATTGCAGGAAAGAATTAATTATTTTGCCCTCATATCAGAGCTGGAACAGCATACAGCCAGTGCAATTTGCTCTTATACTGCATAAAGGGAAAACAAAACATCAAATAGCTTGTTAGTTTAAAGACTGCTTTCTCTTTGAGGGGAGGGAGCGGTGAGAAGGGATGTATATGTAAATGAGGCAGAGAAACTACAGAGAAAAAAAGATGCAAGCATATAATTAAAATCTGTATCACAATGCCTACATACAACGTACCCACTGAGATTACAGGTCCAATATTGATTCTAGCATCAAACTTTTCAATGTTACATTTTACAACTTAATCGCTTTCTTTTAAAATATGCTTTTCATGTGCAATCTCTATTGTAGCACAATAGGCCCAAAACGATTTTTCAAACAAAGATAGACTTTTATCGAACAGAAAGTGAAAACTTTTGAACTCTGATCCCAGGTCTTTGATGTGTTCCAAGCAGTTAAATGTCTGAAGCCACACAGTCTCATTTCAGCTTGCACAAAACCAGAAGTTCTTCTGTGTGTTATGGTGTACACCTTCATAATGAGCTTACACCTTTGTAAGAGCTACATGGTCAGGTGTTAAAGACAGATTCACATTCAAGTTTGACCTGAGTAGATTTTTCAATTTTAAGGTGACACTCCTGAAAGTATTTACTTCTGTATTCAAAGATAGTATTAAAAAAAATGGAAATGATCCCCTGATATGGGGAAGGTATTTATTCTCCTAGCATTTTTACCTGTGTTTTATTTCTCCAATAAAAAGGGGACTTTTGACTGGGTAAGAAAGAGGTTTCTTGAAAAAAAAGGAAAAGCTGCATCTTTATTAAATCAAACAGATCTGGACACTTGTCATTCTCCCAAAATGCAGATGATTATGAGGCCTAAGACAAGAAGCATAAGCTTAGCAATTTTGGGTTTTTTTCTTAAGGCTCTGGCTGTCTCATATGTCAGACAGGCATGTGTATTATGCACATCCAGCAGGGGACAAAGATCAGAAATTTAAAGGAGCTGTTTGTGATTTTGGATGGGATGTGGCACACAGATGAAAGAGCAAATATTTTTCCCCTTGGTTTAATGCTAGCACTAGATTCCTAAATTAAGCCCAGCAGGAAATAAACATCCACCACAGATTTCAAAAGATATCTCACATCTTTGTATTAAAACGTGTTATTTTAAGAGTCCCAAATGCTGCATGTCTGATTTTTATTAAGTCCAGAGCCAACATAGGAAGTGTTATTTGACTTTACTTTAAAAGAAAGCAGAAAATATCAGTGGACAATGGGATGTAAATTGCAGGAAGCCAAAACAAAATTGAAGAGTATGAGATAATGGGCCTGATGCTATTATCTAGAGGAATACTAAGACCACAGGTTTCAAAAAATTACTTTGATAACCTTGAGAGCTCACTCAGACTACAGAATATCAAGTCAGCAGATTTTCCAGGGGGAGTGGAAGGACAATAGTTTCAATTTTTCTCTTCCAAACAGACTGGGGATATGTTTCTGACATGCATTTCTGATTTCCTTATAAACTAAATAGCTACAGCGTTGTAGTCCAAAGGAGAACATAATTAAACATCACTCCACATCCTCCTCACACATTTCATGTGTGCAGTTCTTGGTGAAAAAAATAATTCTCTGTCCCTATACCAATGCAGTTAAAAGTTCCAACTCTGAAATTCCCTGTACAAAGTCTAAAACTACCAACATAAGATTTTGCCCCGCTCAATCACAATACACTAAGCTTTTATTTTGGAGTTTGCAGATACTATTTTTTTTTCCTCTTCTTTCCCACTGACTTTGATGATGTTTTGGGATTAAAACAAGGAGTAGACAGCTCCCATGAGATGAAAGACATTGCTGCAAAGAACACTTACTTAGAAGATTAAAAAAAACCAAAAACAACCTCTTGGAGTTTGAGATGCAGTTATGTATTTATTTAAAGAAACAGTCCCTTGAAGGGGCTTAGAGTTCAATATTTTAAATAAGTTTCTGCTTTATCAAACCTAGTTGGAAATAAAATGCCTTTTATAATTGCCAAGCTGATCAAAATTATAACAGTACATTCCCAAGTAAGTTAAATGTATTTTTACAAGCAGAAAGAATAGCTCCAAGTTCTTCTGCAAACAGTACCAGTAATAGAACCTAAGTTTCTCTCCTTCATGGCAAATGACAACTCCCAGCAGCCCTTACTCCAGTGACACCATTTCAACAAGGTTCCACACATCCCTCCTCCATCAGCTAACTCCCAGCCAGGCAGAGAGGGAGCCCTGCTATGGCAAAGCCTGAGCCATGGTTCAAATGATTCAGCCAGCCTCTCAGGCAAGATGGAGTACAGACCTGGTAAGCTCACACATCTCCCAGAAAGGACTAATTTATCTTCCTCTTCTAGCCAGTCCTATATTTTATAACATTTTTATTGTTTTCCCCTTCCAAGTCTGCCCAAACCTCTGATGGTCAAGACAATCAAACTTATTGGATGAAGGGATGAGGCAGAAGAGGTGCAGAGGGAGAAGAAAAAGAAAAAAAAAGAAAAAAAAAGAGACAAAAAAAAGAAAATTAAAGAAAAAGTCTTGTTTTCTTTGGGAAATAGGCTAACAACTTTGACAGCAGACAGAACTGTGTGCACATGAATGAGCTTTCTCACACTGCTGGGTCAGCTGACCCAGAGGAGAAAGACCTTTGGTTTCTGTTCCTGACACCACTTCTGCATGAAGTGTAAGCCAAGCTGATTTATGTTTCCGTTTGTGCAGGCTTAGAATAAGCCCATAGTAACTTACATACATCTTCCACATTGTGAACAAGAGTAATTTATTAGGAATAGCAGGCTTTGAGAATCCTGGGTGAAAAATGCAAAGAACTAACTCAGTAGTTTCTAACTCAGGGCCTGATTGGCATCAGCAGATTCACAGATTACTTCAGGTACCAACATTCACTTGTGTCTCCAAGTTACAGGTCTCATTTTAAGTTTTCAATACCTGCAAACTTGAGGAAACCTCCTCTGTGAGGTTTTGGCTGTGAGGTTGATGAGGTCTTGGATTTACCATGACCTCAGGTTAAAAATAATGCAGGACCTTAAGAAAACGCTGACAAAACCAGAAGCAAATGCCAGTTAACATCCAGAGTTCATCTCTCATAAAAGACCAGTGAAACTACACTTAGAACTCCCTGAATGTTTCTACCTAGAGGTTTAATAATTTGGCCCATCTTTGCAAAAGATGAGTTCATCCTTTGCAAGCTTTTCGTTTATATACATTATAGTAAAAAATATAAAATTTGTGTTTGCAGTTCTTTGCCAACTTCTGAATCTAGGAAAGAATGTTTCCTCCTTTCATTACATTTCTTATTAATGTATTTAAAGTTCATATTTCTTTACAATCCTAAAATGCTGATTTATCCCTTTATTATTTGATCCTATGTTTCATTCCAATCACTAGGCTATTATGCAGGTTTTATTCTCAAAATTTGCCCAAATATTATGAAGCAGTAGCACTTTGTTAAATTGTTCCAGAAGCCTGAAATACAGAATTGCTTTTAAAACGTGATTTGCTTTTGTTTTCAAAAACAGGTGTGACATAACTGCTATTTATCACACAGAGTGATGTCATTGTATTAACATGGGCAGTGGCTGTCTCTTGGACATGTATGTGCTCAGTGGTCTTGTATTTAAAGCATTAAAAAAATACAGTTAAAAAATTTTTAAAATTAAAAATGTGAATTATAACCATTTTCATGGAAATTCTGATTTGTTTTTAATGACGCACTGCCAATAGATTTGTCACTGGAAGCAAAAAAAGTTTGGTATCATTATCTCAGCATATTCAGGATTTTAAACTGACCAACTTACAGAATTGATTTTAAAAGATTCAGCTTAGGGAAGTAGGGAGGAGATGCCTGGGAAAAAACCATCAGTTCTATCTGCAGAGTGGAATTGATTATATGTTCTGGATGGCTTATGCTCTAGGACTATAAAAAATTGCAGGTGACTTTGGTTACTAGAGGAGCTATTAGTCAGCCTGAATTATTGACATATTTTTGTGTAGTGTAGCTGCAAATACCTCCCTCAGTTTTCTTTTTCACTCTCAGAATGTAAACATTCGGAGCTATCATGGAAAGGAAGGTCAAAAGGTGTAACACAGGAACAAGCTATTCCAGAACCTAAGATCCCATCAAAACTAAACTTTTATTCTGCAGCCAGTACACAGGAAGAAGTTTACATCTCCTCTTCCTTTAGCTGGTCTTAAGATCACTTCATATCAAGATATAAGATATATCAAAATAAAAAAATATATCCAAAGACTGTACCAAAGTGTCCAGAGAAGGTGTTGCACCCTTCATTTGATGCTCAAACACCAAAGACCAAAAAGATTCACTGGGCAACAGGGAACTATGAAAACGAAAACCATGAAACTATGAAAATTTTTCTTTATTTATCTTTCCCACCATATACTAACATCCAGTCCCTTAGGACAGGACTACACTCTTTTCACAAGATGCCATTCCCTTCCAATACTCTGAATTAACCATGCTAGTCGAACAAGTGATCATTAATTATTTGGCCATACTCTTACTATTCAGTGTGAAGTCCCATGTCTTGTTTACCATGCACTGTTCAAAGCCCGACTTGAACAATGAATTATTCATTTGCTTGTGGGTAATCCTACAGTGCTCATCACAACATCTGAATGCATTACAAACATTAAGTGATTCATTTTCACATCATCTTTGTGTGATGATATGAATGATATCATTGTATGCACATTACAGAAGCGGGGGCATGACACAGGAATAGTAAAGCATCTGTTAATTCCAAGTACACAAATGGAGGTTTGCAGGGGCAAGTTTCTTCAAAATACCTACATTTGTCACACCATTCTAGACAGCTTCATCAGTACGTGTGGATAATAACCAGAGGTGGTCTCAGAGCAGGCCTTTAGAAAATGAGTAGGACAATCAGAATTCCCTTACCACATGAAAACATTTTGGTATTAAACTATACTGTACATTAGATGTGATGAATAAAAAATGCAGACAGTGGAAGGAAAGAAATTCTTAGAAAAAGCTGCTACACTGCAGAGGTATAAAAGAAGGTAAACAGCAAAAACTCAGATACAACAATGCACAATAAGAATTTGCACTGTGTTGCTTTTTCAGAGATCATCATATTTCAGAGAATATCCATTTTTCATTAGACATAGGGAAACAGAGTGATGAAGCATGAAGAAAAGGCTGAGGTACTTAATGCCTTCTTTTGCTGTCTTTACAGTCAGGCCAGTTGATCTCGGGCTGCCCAGCCCCCTGAGCTTGAAGACAAGGAGCAGAATGAAGCCCAGTAACCCAGGGGAAATGGTCAGTGTTCTGCTATGCCATTTAAACACATGAATTCATGGAGACAGATGGAATACACCCAAGGGTGTTGAAGGAGCTGGTAGAGGTTCTCACTTAGCCACTTTCCATCATTTACCAGCAGTCCTTGCTAACTGGGGAGCTCCCATCGACTGGACATTAACAAATGTGATGCCCATCTATAAGAGCTAGAGGAGGATCTGGAGAACTACAGGTCTGTCAGCCTAACCTTAATAGTAGGGAAGGTCACGGAAGATCGGTTTGCGTGTCAACATGCAACATGTACAGGATAACCAAAGGATCAGGCTCAGCCAGCATGGGTTTATGAAAGGCAGGTCCTCCTCAGCCAAACTTCTCTGACTGGGTGACCTTCTTGGTGGATGAGGGGAAGCCTGTGGATGTTGTCTACCTGGATGTGAGTAATGCCTTTGACACTGTTTCCCATGGCATTCTTTTGGAGAAACTGGATGCTAATGGATTGGATGTGTGCACTGTTCACTGAGTCAAACACTGGCTGGATATCCAGGCCACTGTTGGAGTGGTGGTGACAGGCCAGTCCTGTTTAGTATCTTTACTGAGGACCTGGACAAGGGGACTGAGACCACCCTCAGTCAGTCTGCAGGCAACACCAAACTGACTGGGTGTGAGTCTTGATCTGGGGCAGGGTAGGAAGTCTCTGCAGAAGGATCTGGACAGGCTGGATTGATGGGCTCAGGACAATTGTATGAGGGTCAACAAGGCGAAGCTCTGAGTCCTGCACTTGTGTCACAACAAGCCCAGGCAGTGCAACAGGCTGGGAGCAGTGGCTGGAAAGTGTTCCAGCAGAAAAGAACCCAGACATGCTGGTTGACAGTGGCTGAACATGAGCCAGTCTGCACTCAGGTGGCCAAGAAGGCCAATGGCATCCTGGCCTGTATCAGGAGCAGTGTGGGCAGCAGGAGCAGGACAGTGATTGTCCCCCTGTACTCAGCACTGGTGAGGCCACACCTCGAGTGCTGTGTTCAGTTCTGGGCCCCTCACCACAAGGAAGACTTTGAGGGGCTGGAGAGTGTCCAGAGCAGGGCAACAGAGCTGGGGAAGGGTCTGGGGCACAAGTCCGATGAGGAGCAGCTGAGGGAGCTGGGGGTGTTTAGCCTGGAGAAAAGGAGGATCAGGGGATCCTTTGTTGCTCACTACAACTGCCTGAAAAAGGAGGGTTTAGGGAGGTAGAGTTTGTTTCTTCTCCCAGGAGAGACAGACTCACTGCACAGCCAGGAGCACACCAAGACTGCCATCAGAGATTAAAAACAGTTTGGGACTGTGTGCTTAAACAATAGGGACCATCTTCAATTTTTCCCTGTTGGATGTAATTCACTCAAACACATCTGACCTCATTTAAATATAATTAAAAATCTCTACATGCTAGCTGTAGGTATAGTTTCTATTATGACAACTTTTTCCACAGTTTGATCCTTTTCCCAGTGTCTAAACCTCACAAAATCATACATCCAGACCATCTGCCATTTTACTTAGCATCCCAACAAATGACTATCCTTACGCAGGGTTTACCTTTCTACAAGTGAAAACAGTTCCAAATGGTGTTAAACTTTCCTAAGTGGCAGACATGAAGACAAAGCTGCTATAGTGGAAAAAATCCTTTCACAATTACTGTACTACAAAAATAAAGGGGTTTCTGCTTCAATTCCAATAGCCATGGTGTTTCCATGAGAAATACAGCTGGATATGCAGGGCAGCACATATTTTGTGTTCTGGAGCTGTAACACAACCCAACAGGCTGCTAGTTATAGACCAACATCTATTTTTCTGAAGTGACCCAGAACCTGATCTCAGTTCTGCAAAAGGTCTCTTACAGACTGCGAACATGTTATTGGAAGACGTCTTACTCCCTTACTCTGTGCCTTCAGAAATCTGATTTAATTACTGTAATCCAATTCGAATAATAGAGGAAAGGCAAGCAGATTTTTCCTACACACACTTGCACTGTCCTTCATTCCTTGATGCCATTTTTTTTCATGGTTTTCCAGACAGCCTGGGAAAACTCCCTCAGAATTCAGTAATCCAAATTAATTAGCTCCAAACCCAAATGACTCCTCTAGTCTTTGCAGAAGTCCCCATTCATCATTCAGGAAAACGGGGATCAACACTAAAAGTGGTGGTGCTACCACAGCAGAATCAGGCTACTTTAGGTTTCTGGCTCTCTGTGAAAGACTTCTGAAATCACCTGGAATGTCTACCATGCAGCTGACAGTATCACTGTCACACACCAGATATCAGTGCCAGATGTACAAATCTGAATCCAGGTCTAGTGGGAGAGTTTTATCACCTGGGGGAAGGCAGAATGTCTAGGAGAAAATGTTGTAAGGAATTCAGCAGGGAGCCATGTAAGTCAGTCTCCTGGCACTTACGTGTTATCACTTGCTTGATTCCAATGCTTCAATTTCTGACAGTCACTGGTTTTAAAGAGGCTGAGTTTAAAATGCTAACCACTGCTGAAGTCACAGGCCAACCATCAGACCACACTGACACCAAACCTGCTGGATGGGAGACAGCATGGAAGAACTATGCCCACATGGCCATCTCTGCTCAGGACTTGAGCTACTGCCCAACTCCTACCAATTCATGTCACTCATGGTAGTTGTGTCTTCATATAAAATTTTCTACCCATTTATTTTGGTCTCATTACATATTACACGAAACTAAAAGACACTTTGGCTTAAGTAGATCAAAAAAGTAAAATTTGCTTTGGGAAATAAACTTATCTCAAAAATTCATCTCATCCCAATTTTAATACAACACACACTCCTAACCCCTCTGCAGGCTTGTTAGGAGACTGCGGGGATTTTTCAAACACCATTTCCTTCTTATGTCTGACTGCTTCAGAAGCAAAGTTGACATGTGTTACCAGTGAGCAAGTCCAGGAAGAAATCAGATCTGAGCACTTCCTACTCAGAAGAATAGAGAAGCTAAAGCAGAAAACATGAATTGAGGGCTTTATGATAAGACTGAGATCCCAAAGACTAAAGCCTGTGCTGAAGCTTGCAACAGAAAGGTGAAGTAGTTCAAGACTCAAGAGTGTAAGCTGGTTTAAACAAAAGTCACCAGTCACTAATTTTAACTGGAACAATAAAGGGCAAATACCAGTTCCACTGTAGCTGTCTATGAAACACCAATTATTTTAGTACATTCAGACAAAAAATCTGCAGCACAGGCATTTGATAGTTATAAATCATGTAAAAAATGTTTGTATTTGTGCTGAAATCTGAATTTGCTGTTACTTTATGCTCACCACAATATCTGTAAACAAAAGAATTTCTTAAAAATTCAAACACCTGCTAATTCATAATTGTGTAAATAGTTTCACTATCTACTGGTATTCAGTAATAAAAAAAACATTTTTGAATGCAGCCCTCCTCTGACAATAACATTCACCTCACTTAAAATTTCTATATTACATATATATATATTTTTTCACTTCAATACATTGTTTAGATTGTTTAGGTTTAAGTTACACCATCATAAAACACAAATTAGCTTCTGTTTGGGGCATAACTAGAGGAGGCAGGAATAAAAAAGGATCATTTCTTTGTATCTACTTAATTTAAAAACCCATATTTGAAAAAAACCAACAACATTATTAAAAAGTAATATTGGGCTATTAATTTGAAAAAACAAATGCTGTAGGCAGTTAAAATATTGTAAGTAATACCACATTATTTTAATAAACTACTTGGGAAACACATAATATTAGGTTAATACACAAACCTTAAGTGTTACTGAGTTTGAATACAGTGATTTTGCAACTGTGCTTTAACAGGGAGACCAAGTCCCAAGGCTGAGACAGATTGAGCACTACAGAAACTTTACTCTTTCCCTCATCAGCTGCTAGAAGATCACTCTAATGGCTCCCTCAGGCTGGGTTCAAGGAGCAACTGCAACACTATAGGAAGGGCTGCAAAATTTGATTCCTTCTTTTGTAGCCTACTTCCCTCGGGCCAAACTGCAGAGCTTTCACATAAAGGGGTGACAGGAATAAAAAGGAGATTTTTGTCTGTCTTATACACAACAAATAAAATGGATTTCAAGACTCACAAAAGAGAAAAGCACCTTCTTGTCCCATCACAGGTTGCAAGGCTGTGGCCCCACTGAGTAAGCCCCTGAAGGAAGAAGCTTTTGGCTGTGAGTGTAGTACCACTGCTAATCTATGAACATTCAAACCACACCAACAGAACAGGAATGAGAATGGACTAAAAATCTTGATTCTTAATAGAATTTTTAACACACTTTTTAAAAGATGTTTATGCATTTTCTCTATCTTCTCTCTCCTGAAGTTTTATAATAAAATTCAGTCTTACTGTCAATTTTTTTTTCCACCTCTCTCCCTAAAACAGGAAGTGCTTGAAAGAAACTTTGCTTTTTATAAAAAGGAGTAGCAAAGCTTCACAGAATTGCTCCTCTCCAGGTGCAAAGATCACAAATATCAACCAATATCTAGAGGCTACAGTCCTAGACTGAGGCTGGATTAAGTGCTTTGCAAAATACTTACTTCATATTTAAAACAATTTTTTTTTTTTACAGTCAGCCAGTGACTGATTGGAAAAATGCTGGAAATGTGCCAAGGTGCTCTATTCAAAACATCTTGAAACAAACTGCACTACTGTCTATATTTGGAAACCATAAAAATTTGCAAAACTAAAACCATATACTTGTAAATATATATGATCAGCCTTCATGGTTTTCAAAGGAAGCAAGTACAGATAAACTACAAGGATAACATATGGCTGGATATGAATGTGGTTTACATCTGTTACTGGTTAATTAGCTCAAACTTTACCCACAGTGGAGTTTTGAAGATGCAGGGACACGTGTTAAATGCATGAGACATATTTTGGAATGCTGAACAGTCCTAAAAGTCCCAAATTCTAACTGGTAAGTCTTTCAGCCTTGCAGACACACCTTGCTTGGTTGGAACACTTCTTAGTGGGTTAGGCATGAAGAACCCTGTCAGGGAAGCTGGATCCTTATTCCAGTTCCCATCCATTTACTCTTGTCTCAAGTCAGTCACCTGCATGTGGTCTCAGTTCTGTCACAGGGAAAGGACACTTGATGACACAGACTTGCTCAAGTAATGCACATAAACAAAGCCAGGAGACAATGTATCTCTGTGCTTTTTTGTTTTAGGTTTTATTTGCACTCAGCAGTCACAATGAGCTTCACGTACACACCTTCCAAAAACAGCAAGCAGAATTTTCCCATAGTCTCCCCACTCTGCAGTTTAACACAAAATACAGTTTTCTTTTTTTAAAGAAATTAGTCCTTCTACTTTGCTATCATTATGAATATGAAAACAGCAAAACTGTGTTAAGGCAAACTATTGAAATGGTTGTAACAGCTATTTTTTAACTTAGCTAAGAAGTTAAAGCTAGCATTAATACATATTCAGCAGAGAACATGCTGGCTACCTGGTCACAATATGAACCTGTGAAGGGACTCTTATATGACAATAACTTTCCATCTTCAGAACCTGATTTTCCATTTTTTACATATGTTAAATAATAGCTATAAAATAGCACTAAGAAAGAAAAATACGTAGCATCATGATCACCTGGCATCTCCTTACATCTCATTCATACATATCTAAACTTTCAAACAAAAAAGGAAAGATTTGATTGTAAAAGATGTGTCATAGAAATAACCAACTTTTTTTTTTAATTATCTTGGAATTTTTCAGATGCAACCTCTGCTAATTTTGATGCAACCTCTTTAAGAAAATCTTCCATCAGTCAGCTGGTAGTGATTTGCTGATGAAAAAACAAATGGGAAAGAGAAGTTCCCAATACTTGGATCAGCATTCTGAGAGCTAACTATAGGACACTACAATTTATTGATCTCTTTTTACTACAATACCACATCTGCATTTCAGAATTGTATCAAGGAGTAATTGTAGGGGGTTTCAGAAAAAAAAAAACCCAAACAATAAAAGAAAAGTACTCCAAAATCTAATGACAAAAATAGTCAGTCAAGAATGATTCTATTGCCTGTTCTTCTATACACTCAATATAAGCATTTTGGAAAGATATTTTAGTGCTGTTTCTTTTTTTATTTTTTTTTTTTTATTTTTTTTTTAAGGCTCACTGTTTTAGATTAGCTATTCATATTGACATCAACAGTAACCCATTTTAAAGGAGGAAGCTACTTTCCTCCCACAGCTTTTTCTCCTGAAGTCACCTCATTGAGTTATGAAATCCTGTCAAAGAGGTCATTTAAACAAGACATAAATCAATAGAACAAAGGTCAGCTTTCTTGCACAGGTGCAATTTCTATTTATTTTGAGTGCAAACCCCAACAATCACAAGTTCAGAAAATTTATACTGCAACCCAGTTCTCATAGCCCATTGTCAGCAGATAGCTCTCTGTTAAGCAGATCAAAACCCCCATCAGATTCTGACAGTTCTACAGGACTCCTGGCAAGATTTTCCAGCAAAAAGACACCACCAGGCCTCACGGTCTTGTGTTCCTCAGCACAAGCTGATGTGAACTCATCTTTATTCTATACTCCAGTGATACTCTCTGAGCCCCACGAGGTCAGATAATTCTGAGCACTCTGGTCCCTAAGAGATCTCCAGGCACACCTGCATCACCTAGAAAAGGAAATATTTGAGTGCAGATGGAAACATCCATGTACCTAACCTAGCCAGAACAAAGCCATGGTGCTCCTCACTACCTTCCAACAAAGCACTCAGTAAGAGAGTGCCCTCCCAGCACACTTTATCTTGCTGTGTTCATTGATTATGAAGGCTCAGCAGTGTTAGCAGCAGGGTGTTACAGGCACAGCAGACAAATGAACGGAGGAAAACAATCCCAAACTTACATGTCTCCCAGGACTAAGCAGGTATGACAAGGTACAGAGTTGCAGATGTAGCTGCTGCACTGCAATAGATATGCAGCCTGCTGAGCAAGAAGCTGGTAGCAACACAAAGTTCCAAGTCATGGCAGCCAGGCAGGTGTACCTATAAACCTCTTAACGCTTCTTCTTCCCACTTCAGCCAAAAGCAAGGGAGATATTTTGTCCCACAGCATTCTATGTCTTTGATCTGAACTGCGATAATCTAATAGATCATTTGCACAGCTGAGTTATTTCCCTTCTCCATGCTCCTTCCCTCACAGCAAATCAAATTGTTTCAACCCTGTAACACATATCCTATCTCACTAGAAGGACACATATCTATACGGATGCAATGTTTATTCGAAATCTCAACAGGATAAAGGTGTTGCAGTAACAGAATAGTTTCCTTTCCACACAGAAAGTGAAAAGACCAACCAAGTATTCAAAAGCTTTATCACAAATCTACTAAAAATGATATTGATTAAATAATAATTCTGATCACTGGTACTAGAAATTTTACCTTCATCCCAAAACAATGTATTTCTGTCAATTTTTTTCTGAATCTGAATGCTACTTGCTGATGTATCATTAATATGCTCCCATCCAGTAGCACAGGAAATGAATCGTATCTGGTCTGCATGGAATTCTAAAAAATTATGCACATATTTATCAGTGTCGTCCTACATGCATAAATCTACCTTTACAATTTCTGGAAAACACTGATAAACACTGCTTAGGAGACAAGAGATGTACAAAGAAAGAAAAGGAATGAATTTACATGGGAATTTACTGTGTCTGCAGGTCATACAAATGAACCCAATTTTTTCCCACAATTAAATCTATGCTGTTATCAAGGCAATCAGTTTATTTTAAGACTGTCAACCCAATATATAAATTTCCTTTTGTGCTTGAAATGCCTTTATCAGATAAGATAGCTTTTGTTTAAACTGCTATTTTCAGCCTTTGCTTTGAGGGTTTTGAATATACACAGTGAAGTAACTTGAGATTTCCTACCCTGTTTTAAAATGTGTTTCTTCTGTCTGTTTGTATTTTGTAATTTCCTGTCAAATAACCTCACCATAACTAACTTTCCTTGCTCCAACCTACTACTTCTTTTTTTTTTTTTTTTAAAGCCATTCCCACTTCCTGAGGATGGTAATAAAACACTGATTACATTCGGCTGTTATCTGCCTTTTCTTCCCCTGCTTCCCCCTCTCTCACCCCCTTTGTCAAAGCCAGCACTCAGGTTTCAGCTCTTCATGGACTGAGAGAGGCACATAACCAGGAGAGGAAGCAAATCAGACTGCAGGAATCCAGATTCATTAGAGTTTATTGGGTCAATCACCAGCTGGAGCAGAGCCAGACAATTAGGCTGTGCAGCCCCTGAAGTCTGGATGCATGGCTCTCCATCCAGAGCCAAGCGCGCTCCGCAGCAGGGCACACGTCGGCACCGTGCCCGGCTGGCTGCGGCCGCCGTGCAGGGGGAAAGAGGAAAGGCAAAGCAGCAGCACCTTGCTGCTCCACATCAGCCACCACAATATGAAGGAAAAAGTTTGTTTAGCCAATTTCTTCTTCATTAAGCATGAAGCTGCTGATATTTCCAATTCTCTCATTGGGTTTTGCCAACTCCTACCAAAAATCCAGTTTGTTAAAACATCACCACACAGAGCCTATAGACTATTCAACTTCATCTGAAATTCTTTAACCTCATCTGTTTGTCAACTGCACATTTCTGTTTTAGCCAAGCTTAGTCCCCACTTACTGCTCTCTCTGTCATTGTGCTCCCCCTTTTCACTAACCACAGGTCAGCCCTACTATTTCAGCAGTTCTTTTCCTCCTTTCCCTTGTCTGTAAACTTGCTGTAAGCACAGGCTAAAGCCACTGCACTCCCTTCCTCTCTTCCAACTCTATACTGGATCGTGTCCAGCCCAGTTTCCGCTGTTTCCCTTTGAATGAAAGTGCTTTCACCACAGTAATTCAGGATCTCTTCCTGGGCAAATCTGAAGAATCTCCTTCCTACATGGTCCTTCTGGTTCTTTTGATAGTGCTGGTCATCATCCTTGCTCTGACATCTCATCCTCACTGAGATTTCAATTCAGTCTCTATCTTTTCTGTCAATGACACTTCTATTTCCTGGGCAGCCCACTACATTGATGAGTGCTTCTGAAAGCTCAGCCACAGTATTCTTTCCAGTTTAACACAATTAGGGGATCCTTTGAGCCCTCACCTCTGCACTGATGGTTCAGATTCCATTTAAAGATTGCCAAAGCAGTCTAAGATCATCTGGAAGAACTAGGAGAGGGGCACAGACCAGGAGCCTTAGATCAGATTGAGAAGCTTATGAAACCACATTGTTAGACACACTTTTTCACCTTCCAAGACATCTCCTTTGCACTTAAACACATTTTAAAAAGATTTTACCCCATAAATTTTCAAACTCATCATTTTGCCACAAACATAAATTAACTTCTTCTAACACTAAATGCCTTCCCTACAAAACTTCCTCCTCTTCCTTCAACTGGTGCCAACTCTGAGAGTTTCTCACACAGCAAATTTAACATCACTTGTGATATTTCGTTCTGAGTACCGAATCCAGTCGTACCCTTTCAGTCACTTTCTTCCTGTCTCAGCATCTTAAAGCTTTCACTCTGTACTTTATTTTAACCAATCTGACAGCACTCTCCCTTTGAGTGTCTCAAAAATGCCACTGCCTTCTAACAGGGCAGAAAAGGTACCACAGCTGGTCCTGTTACTATCTCTGCTCAGTCAGAAAACCTCCAAGTAAACCCTTTGGTTTCCTAACATGGCATCACATTTAATGTTCCTTTCACACCCTCTTCTTCAACTTGTTCCTAAAGTTTCATACTTTCATACTTCCTGAACTGGTGTAATGGTACTCAAGAACCACAATGCCAAGCAATTCAACACCACAAAACGACTTCTGTTCCAGATAGCTGACAGAATTAAGCACAGAACCCAGAGATGGGCAGTGGGTGTTCAAGGATCTGCTAAAAATCCTTGCACTATTACCTTCAATTTCTGAGTGTGCATTTATAGTTTATCTATTTCTATGTTAAATACATAAAGTTTATAGGAGCACTGCCATGTTCAAGCTTTTTTTCCATCACATTCAGATTTTTTTTCTCCCTATGGTCACCACGTGGGTTTCCTCAGACACATTTGAGGGGGGGAGGGGGTTGGCTTTTTCACACAGAGGCTACTTCTAATTATGCTTAATCCCTGAATGAACAGGAGTTTTATATACTAGTCCTCTTGCTATTTGAAAGTTATTTATATGGTTCAAACATTCTTTTTCTATGTGTATATACATCACTTGTTAGCTTCCAACTCAGCCCGAGTTCTTCCAACTTTCACCCTCCTCTGACAACTTCTTCCTTGGGACACAAAATTCAGACTGCTGGAGTACTTGCAAAAGCTCCCAGTTTCTGCACTACTCAGGTTCATTAGCTCTCAGTGCAGCCAGCTTGCATTGCTAGCAGTTTGGTAAACTCACATTGGCTATCTCTCAAAGACAAATTTTAATTAAGGACAAACTTTTAATCCTCTCTTCATTTTAATTAAATCGATTCCTGATCACTTGATCTTAAGTTACTTCCCAAGTCTAGCTTTTCTATGATCTCATTATTAACTGCTAAAACCAGAACAGATACTCTTTTATTCACTGTGTCCTTTCTTGTTATGTTTGTGGGAACAGGTAGGGTGATTTGAGGGTTTTTTAATGATCTTTCACAGCTACACTCATGGACAGTCTACTACCGTCTCTTACTGTTCTTCCTGAACACAGCAAGTACTTTTCCAGCAAGATTATTTTTCTGCTATGCACCCATTGTTCTCTACATTTGTCTTCACAGGTAGCTCAGATTCCCCTTCCCTAATGACCTGGTATTTAAGTACAAACATTTTCCTTGTTTCTAACTGACCACAACCAATCACCTTGTCAAGTTAAGCACAAACCTGTCATTAAATGACCTGACGGTCCAATTAAGATCACTATCATTTCTATCACTTATACTCTTCTTTCATTATCCATTAATGTATTTCCTCCCTTTTTGACATCCTGCACACTAAAGCCAGGCATGAATACCATATGACCATCTTCAGACCTTTTCCCATCCTTCCTTGACATACTCATCTTCTGTAACAGCCTCAGCAAAAACTACTGCCATTCCACACTGTGAAACAGACCATCCCTTAAGAAACATTCTAATTTCTTGAATGTAACTCAGAAGAAGCACAGTCCAAGCTTTTCTCTTATCTGTCCATCTTACTTACAGGCCTTCTCTAGAAACTGGGAGAATTCTGATCACCAGAATCCAGATTTTCTGCAGAAATCATGGCAAATGTGTATATGGGAATGAGATCTGCATCTCTTGATGAGATTTTCTTAAGAAAGGGAAAAACCACTGAAGCTCCACTTTAAATTGTAGCAAAAATCTGAGAGAGGAAGGTACCACGAGCTGATGGAGAGCAAGAATCAGTCTCCAAAAATTGTACAAATTACAGATAGAATAGAGGTAGAATGTTAGGTGCTTCTAAAATAAAGTTATTTTTTGTTTAACATAGTGCAAAGTATAGGGAAATCTTAAATAAAAATAATTAAGGCAATTTGGCTGGAAGACTTTTTGTAAAAGCAGTCTAAATGGAGAGTAACAGGATGAAAGAGCACATGACAAAACCAGAAAAAGTAACACGGCAGAGAGAGAGAGAGAGTCATAAGGTGAAGAGAGATGGGGGAAGAGTTTTAGCAGTTTCTTCTCAAGTCCTCAAGTATCCAAAAACACCAAATAATTTTATTTGGGAGAGACTCTAGAAGAAAAGTAAAACTGAAGATGACATTGGTCATAATTTTGATCTCTAGCCTAAGAGAATTGGTGAAATTGCCACTAGGAAATACCACATATTTTTCTCAGAAAGGACTCACGTACAAACACATCTGAGTCATCAGAACAGAAGGTACTGTAAAGGGAAACCTGCAGATTTATTCCTACACTGAAAGGCATGTGTAGAATATCCTCACAGACATACACAGTGAAAGAAGGAAGCAAGTCATAAGAGTGTAGGGAAAATATGCCTGCTTTAAAAATAGAAAGCATAGTGGCTGCTGAAGGTGACTAAGGGATTCATAGTAGTCCTTAAAATAATTAATTAAATATTCACATATCCACTTATATGACTTTTGTTTCCAAATCAGCAGCATGCCACAGCTTAGGCTGACATTCTACAGAAGAGATCTGACCAGTCAAAACCTTTGAGACTTGTTTCTGCTTTGCTATAATTCCACAGAGCTACACTGGCTTGTCAATATAGAGTGAATAGTTTTGCTTACACTGCATCCCAATACCTGAGGGCACTGTCCAGCTGAGCTCCCTACAGGCACACATCTGCTGAATATTTCTTATGTTTAGCATAGAAAGAAGTTTGTGTAATACCAGTTAGGGTGATATTGACCAACAGAATAAGCATGCAGAGGGATTCAGCACTTTTAGTCTGTAATGAAGCACAGTGTATCCCAGCAGAGACATCGGTGAAGTGCCTAACTCCACTTGGAGAAAGACTGAACAATTTAACTTATTTCTAGAGACAAAACCTCCATAATTTGCAGTAGAGTAAGTCTATGAGGTTTAAATAAGTTCTCAAAAAAGAGCTGTAGATTATTTCACATCACGAGCTGTCAGCCAATAGCCCGGATAATGAAAATCCACAGTTTCCAGGCTTCCTGCACAGCTCCTTGCAGGTTTCAGAGTAACTGCTTCTCTCATTTGCCTACACTCGCTATGATTTCCTTTCTCTTTACTTCAAGAAATCTTTTTTTTTTTACTACATCTGTAGGAGATGACAAGAGGGATTAACACTACCAGAGATGTTGCATATGACCTCTTCTTTTATGGGCACCGTTTGTCACAGAGGTTCATTAGACTTGTGTTTCCTAAACTTACTTCAGTCAAGGAATGAACTTTTAAGATGGATGAACACTCACAGCATAGCTGCTTTAAACAAAACCACCCCAGTTTGTAAATAAGAAGTGATTAGAGAAATTCACTGCAGATATCAGTCACATTAATCAGCTGGTTGTAAAGTAGATTGATGTGCACCAACTAGAGCTGTCTAAACAATTTTGTTAACCTTTAGCAAAAATGTGAAGGAATATGCTGCAAAATAGTTCAGTTTTAAATGGATAGGACATGCCTCTTTTAGGAGAACAGTTAAGTTCCAAGATTATTATCTTGTTCAGATTTCCCCAGAACAATTGGCCCAAAAAGAGTAATTTATAGTTACAACACTCTTTCCCCAAGTTCACTCCAGGCTGCAAACAGCAACGGCCCATGGCAGGACAGGGAGTATTTATTCAGAGGCTGATTATAGCTGAGGACTTGTGATGGGAGACTGATGCTCAGTCAATGTACAAAGAAAAATTAATCACCAGAAAGCCTCTACAAATTTCCTCAAGCTTTCCTTTACCTCCCATCTTGGAACTAATTTTACTTTTTCTCTCAGCCAAAATCACAGTGGAATTGCAGAATCTGTGAAATCATTGCTGATAATAGTCCAGGGAAAAATGAGATGGTTCAACACCTGCAGCAGCAGCCATGTGCACACCTGAAGATAATGAATCTGAACACAAAACACCCTTCCTTTCCCCCAAGGATAAATTAAAAATAACACTTAAGAAATTTATTCCTCCATTTTTTGGAGGAAGCATTTGATTCGTATTTTCAGGTTTTCTCCCACAACTGCCACAAACAGGAAACTGATTTAAAAGGTGAGGTGTAAGAGAAGAGAAATCCAACAGCCTTTTATGTAGTTTTCTTCCAAGAGGTACAGTTTTCAGAGGAACATCAAAGTAGGAATTGATAATATCACTCTCACATCAATCACAGTATGTCTCAAAATACCTGGATGATAACATTTTCAGATGGAATCCTTATAAGAATGTTCATGTCCTATCCTTAATTTAATTTTGCCAACACTAAAAACAGTGGCCAATAAAGGCCTATTCTTAGGGGTGCAGGTTGCTAGACACAAGCACTAGGACTTCCAAAGCAGGATGTGCATGTTACATGGTGTGGGAAATTTAGACAAAGTCAAGGAATTACCTTCTAATTTCTTTTACATGCATCTACTTCCTATAGATATCAAACCCTGTTTACCCAGGTAAGCCAAAATTAAGTTTGGAGTCAAATTCTCAGTAAGTTTGATTCAGATTTTAGAGAGTTACAAGCTAGAAGGTGTCTGATAACACCACTCTTCTGTTACAATTGCATCTCTCACTTATACTCAGCAGGGATATTTGTTTAAGCGACAAAAGAATTTGGTATCAATCCCTCTTGCTGAGTAAGCTGCACTTGATCTGCACAGCCAATGAATAATAAATCAATGCAAATTACACCACTTTATCACTAACAACCATTTTCTGGTCAGCTACACCACAGAATAGAGTCTCTCCCACAGGAGACAAATAACCCCCAGTGTCTTAAAATAGGAGTTATTTATAGCCTGCAGGGAAACAATTGTGCTCTAACATATAATTTGCACCACTGTTTATATTTCCAGTGAATTTGGCCCTTGAAATCTTCGGCTACAATGAAGACACAAGCTGCTTTCATCATTAGTGCATGACGCTGCAAATTATTTTAATTGATATTTGAACATTCAGCTGTTAGGCAGCTCCCGATGCACCACAAGTACCACCTTATACTTGACAACCAGGTCACTCAGGCACTGTTTCTTAACCATCTGTAGCTTTTCTGGGTAACAGTTTTTGATAGAGATTGCAGCTGTCTTAAGGTAGGAACTATCAAAGATAAAATAAATTTCCATATCTGGACAGCAGAAAACTTGAGAGAGGAAGGTTTATAACTCACTCACTATTAGTGCAGTAGAAAGCCATTCTTCTTCCAAAAGATGGATGGGTTTAGCCCCTTAGAGGTGTCAGCAGCTGCACAGATTTGGAGAAAGAGGCCTCGAGGGCACATTGAGGCCAGTCAAGGCTTCACCTTTTGCCAAGAAGATGGATGCTCTTTGTGTAGCATCATTTTCACAAGCATCTATCTAGAGCTCATCACTGAGAACTAGAGGAAAATACCACATCAGTGCAAGCCAAAGCTAACTTCACTTAATCAAAACACATGAGCATGGAATAAGGGAACACACTTCCAAAACATCATGCAAATCATCCACAGTTCGCTTACCCACAAAGGTTCAGTTCTGATGCATAAATTCAATCTGAAGTGAAATTCTCTCCTCATGTTTAGATTAACAGCACACAGCTTTGATGGCACAACCAACAGCAGTTCTCTGCTGAATTCAGGGGCCAACCTTCTCGACACCTACACAAACCCACAACATGCAAGGCTTTGGATGCCATTCAGTGACTAAACCTGTCACAGGCAGTGGCCTGTAAAACCTTGTGAATGTTTGAGCCACACTAAGGGCACCAAGCATGGTGACAGCATGCACAGAAAACCTGTGGCACGGAGGGACATGACAGGGGAAAGATGCCTCTGAGCCTGGAAGCACCCACCTAGCTCTCCTACTGCAGGGCAAGCCCAGACTCCATTAGGCTGGCACCAAAGCCAGCTCTCCAGCAGTACCATCCAGGTCCATCCTGGCTGTGGCACACAGGTGGATACAGCAGCCATTTGGAGACCTGCCCACCGTGCCTCTGAACCACTCCAGACTCAGCCATCTTCAGCTGCTTTGGGGTCTGAGGTTATCAGGGCAGAGATCTCTGCAAATAAAGAAATACAAACTGTGGGTATCTGTTCTAACTCTTCTCTCTTTGTGACCAAGAAGCCTCTTTCAGGCCTGGCTTGACTTGCCCTGGAGGCTTCCCAGAGAGCTGTATAATAAAGATGATTGAAATGCAGACTATGTCAACAGACACTTCCTTTGAGAGAGGTAAACAGGAGGACAGCACCTTGTTCATCAAAAACAACCAGACATACCTATAGGGCATGAAGAGCCAGCCAAGATCCTTTGGGGTTTTTCTCCTTCCTTTTAAGAAGAAAACAGTTATTAACTTTTTTTTTTTCCCCCCCCAAATTTAATATTAAAAGAAAGTGCTGGCAACGCCCACGGTGATGTTATGTCAGCTGCTTATGTCAGGTCAAATACAGTGCGACAGGAAGCAGGGGCTTCACATGAATACTATCTATCCCATTCTGCTCCTCCCTCCCAAACACAGACTGCTAAACTATGCTCCATGCCTAGACCCACAGCTTTCTGCCCAGCCTGCCCAAGTGAAAAGCATCCTCCTAGAAGGAAAAGGCAGTTACATGCCAGCCAGCACCTCTTTAAGAGCTCCCATATGATCAATTCCTCCCGTCCCAGAAAGGAAAGCAACCAGACATTGTTCATGGAGCTAGAGGCAGGGGTGGAAAGGAGCACGGTGTAGGAAAGTATCTTCAGCTATCTGGCTCATAAAAGCAAGCAGAAGACAGCAACCTAGGATAGCATTTTAGTAGTCATCATGATAGCCAATGTAAATTAACACAGTGGCTGAGAAGGTACAAATCAGAACCTATTCAGAAAACTATTCATTTTCCAAGTTTCTATTTCTCTAGTTTTAAGATATGCAAACCTACTCTCTAATCCCTTTATTAAAATGCATATTTCTTAATCTTGCCGTCCTTGTTATCCTAGTTCACAGTTTTTCCCTACTGTGTGAGATGAATGGAAGCAACACACCAGGCAGCAGCAAGGAATTTTTGAGACTTGTCAAGCACCTTTTCCCATGGGAGCCTAGTAGATAGGAGGATATGACTAGAACCTCTTTCAGGACAAGGCAGATCTTAATTCCTCCACTATCCAGCATTAATGACATTTTCTCTTCAGTTATTTAGTAATTTTTCTGGTACAAAGCACCATAGGTGGTGCCTTAATAACATGAATGGGACTCAAAGGCTGGGCTGCTGTAGCCATCTACACAAGAGCCCTTGTTTGCACTCACTGGCTTCTCTGTGCCTCTCCTCCCACTGCCAGGAAGTCTTGACATGACCAAAATTTACAGCAGTTATAACACACCACACTAACTGCAAATTTTAATTAGAGAATTTGCCTCTGGTGTAATGCAGTAATAAAGAGAAAATGGGTGTCTCTGCCTTCTTCTGAGGATCTCTGCATGCAGGCAGGTATGGACAGACCTGAGCTTGCTCTGCCTGTGCTCCAAGCTGGCTCCCAGTTGAAAGCTGTGTAGGCACAGCATGCAGTGCACAAGCAATTAGGCCTTGCACTCAACACACCTCAGCTTGCCTAGATGACTGTGAATAGAAATGAGAATTGTGCCCCTGTAGCAAAGGAATAAAAAAAAAAATAAATTAAAAAACCCACACTTGTTCTTTACATCCAACACTTGTTCACACTTGCCCTAACAAGCTTGCCAGTATTGTCTTTGTCTTCTCATAGGTGAATGCTTTCAGAGGTTTGGTTTGTTTTTCTTTTTGGCATGACATTCATTATATATAGGTCATTTGCAAGTATTAAGCTATCATCTGCACAGAGATGATAGCAAATATAACAGAAGTAAGAGATGATAAACCACAGTGGGTAGTGGATTATAACAAGGAACCAGTGAAGCCTGGATGACCCTTATCAGGGTGAGTCACATCTTGCTAACACCTCCAGGGTTTACCACTTCTGTTTTAGTCTGGCTATTTTAAAAAAGAATCAGAGAAGACTAGTAAAACATGAACTAAGGAAAAACAAACAGTGCAAAACCAACAGAAACATCTATTCTTTTTATTAGGAGGTTTACCAAGTGCCTAACCAGTCAACAATCAAGCCACTAAGACAACATAATAAAACTGAAGTTATTTTTTGAAGACTGGAAATGTTAAGTACTGAGCAGCCTATACTTCTGTTGTCTGCCACTGATCTTCTTCTAACACCTGTTTGGATGATGTTACTGGAAAAGAGGAAAGGATAGCAGCAGCAGGGCTGTTATTAAGAGGGCACTTAACAGAACTGCTTTCTCCATCTCACCCCAGAACCACATGAAGGCACCCATCTTCAGGCAGGATAACAGACTTTTCTCCTTGCTGTTGTTTCACTAGCTGAACAGGAGCCAGGTGATTTCCAGCTCTAGCCTGGGGGTAAATAGCCTTCTCTGCCCCTCCCTCAGCTTTCCTACCCTGCCAGGCTAGTCTTCCCAGCAGGGCAGCTACCTAGCGGGAACTACTGACTGGAACCGCCAGCAGGATCCTGCAAGTCCTTCCTCATCCTCATCCCCACCTCCCATCCTTGCAGCAGGAGGTGTGTGGAAGTGCTTTGGAGGGCAAACAAGCCCCAGAGGCTGCCCAGCAGGAAGATGTCCTCCACTCTCAATGAGGGTATTTGGTTGAGCAGAACAACTTTGCTTTTATATTTGATTTCTGGACCCCACCTGTACTGCAGAACATTACAGAGCTGCCTTTGATCTCTCTTCACTTTCCTACTTTCAGGCTCAAGTATAGCAAATATTATCCCCTAACACATGGTACCAAACCATGGTTCAGAGCTGTCACTACTGCTAGAGAGGAAAATCACCAGAGACAAAAAGATAAACTTCAGGGAAGAAGAACATGTATTATTTCAGTAAATTCATCAGATAATATTAATTAATTCAGGAAACCCCCAGATTTTTTTTTTTAAAAGGAAGAAAAAAAAAATCTCTTTCATTTATGTCAAAGCCAAGAGAACATAAGTCCTGAATACCTTTTCCTCTTCTTCCTTTGGCAGCAAGACTGGGATAGAGCAGGTCAAGCAACAACATAACGACTTTGCATGCTGTTGGGCTGCTATTCAAAGAACAAGACAGAATATGAATGTAACCTGATTTCAAGTGGATCTGGGAAAGCCTTAATGCCTGAGTTGGTATGCCGGCTTTGTAATTACTAAGATTTCAGACCAGCCCTGGTTTCTGAGTACTGGCCTAGATTAGCAAATCACCTGAAAGTTTACAGTAGGAAAACCATATGGATATGTTCCTGTAGCTACATGTGTACAGTAATTAAGGCATAGGTAAGCAATAACACATGCCCACGGCGTCATACGTGGTGAGGCACGAGGCTTACGTGCATATCTTATTATGACTTCAGACTTCAAAGTACATTATTGCTCAGGCAAAATTGGTCCTTGTCCTTGTAAAACACACATAAGGATCTACTGCTGTAAAACACTTATAGGTGTTGATACAACAGAAGATTTAAAGTGTGGGTACCAGAACTGTGAAAGGGGGAAGGAGCATCTTAAAATATTTTCCTATATTGTTTTACAAGGAACGCACTTTAAAGTATCGGCCAAAACAAAGCATCGCTTAACTTGAAAAAATGCCAGTTTCATGCCAATGCCTGAAATCTGGTTGCTTTGCAGGCACTTTTAGCTTATGTTCCCCTCTGAGAAACCTGTTTTTTCCTACTACATCATCTACTTGATTGCTTTCAGGCCTCCAATCAATCAAGAAATCCCATTGCAATCGTGTGATCAGCCGCTGACATTTGTGCATGACAATTTATGAAAAAAAAAAAATCTATAGTAAGTGTTTCCCTTTTACATGTCTTTTTCAAAATAGCACCACATTTTACAAAAGTATATTTTTTTATGAAGATTGGTCTCTAAGTGAATAGCACCAACTTCAAAGCAAATGTTCCTGCAAAGGCTGTTGCAACATTCTAGTTCTTACACAATCTCCAAGGCTGCAGAGTGACCTAGGAGGCAGCCATAATGAGACACAGACAGTGAATAAAGCACTGATTTAATTATGTTGTTTGATATATGATGACCTCATCCACTGCTGTTTATACTACTATAGTGCTTGAAATACTCTATCGACATATGGGAAGGCGCAGGCTCCAGCCTGAAGAGCTTACAGCCTACAAGACAGAAACCAGATGAAGGGTGTTCTCTTCCTGTAGCTTACAGTAGGTTTTGAAGCTTTGTTCATTCCCATCAGGTCTGAAACGTGCACTGAATGCTGGAAACAGGTTGCTGAGCCTGCTTGCTGGACAAAATATCTACTCCTTTGATTACCAAAGAGATTTCTGATATATTAAATTCTGTGTTCTCTTGTACACCTAACAATGGAAAGAAGTGAACATTGTTGAGAAGGAGGGAAGTTATAGCTGTTTATAACATTCCCACCAAACTGCTTGAGTTATGGAGATACCTCCTGCCCTGTGGGAGTTTTGACCCACTGTTGCCTTCTGCTACAAAGAAGAGGAGTTGGGGAAGGAATCAGTACAACCTGGTACAATCACAGTACAATCTTCCACCAAGGCAACTGTACTGTACTCTACTGTAACCATCTCCTTCCAGAAAATTAACTGTCAAGGCTCAGAGTTTGGTTAAATATACATGTATGTCTTATTTTGCACTCCTGATTATGATTCCCTGAAAAATATGCAGTAAAGTAACTCTTTATGGTGTTAATGCCATGAAAATCTCCATGAGGAAATGAGTAGTTCTGTATTCAGTGCACCATCTGCCAACCATGCAGTAAATAAAGCCATACAAGAAATGGTGAGAAACAAAACATCAACAACCTACCCACTCATTAAGCATTAGCCATGCTGTGTGCTGAACAATATGCAGGCCTTGGGGGGGCGGGGGGGAGGGGGGAAGCACGCAATCCTCTAATTAAAGGCAATCAAAATGAATATTTACCAAGGGGATGAATGAGTAGCTTTAAATGTAGAATTTTCTAGTGTCCGATTGCTTGAGTTTGCAAGTTCAGCCCTTGAAGTTCAACCCTGTTCAGTAATCTAAATGCCTAACTTAAGGCAATAATTATCTTATTTTATTTCTGTATAGAAGGAGATCCACAAAACACGTGTAGCTGACACACATTTACTCTTATTAGGTACACAGCCCTACAAAGACCATTGCTTTCAAAGTCTCCTGCCAGAGAAACCAGACAAAAAAGACAGGTTAGAGATTTTGTTTTAAAGTCATTCTGGGCTAGCAGCAGGAATTCAGTACATCCTCTCTCTCTTGTAGTGAGATTTCTCTGCAACACTAGATTAGAAAACTTCTATATAAAATGAAATACCAGGAGTCCTGCTAGCAAGGATAAAAGGCCCAAAGAACATAAATTAATACAATATTAGCAAAGAAAAATGTGCATACACACACACACACACATATATTTGAAAACATTTCAAATGGTACTCAGAACATAACCAATGAGAAAACATTTGTCCAGCATAGCTGAAAAATAGCTGAGAGACACTAACAGTAACGTATTTTCATTTTCTTTTCAAACTCTGGTACAAATTCAGCTAATATCACTTTGTATGATCTCATACTGGGATAGAAGCCAAAAGTTTCACTTGAAATCTTTGCAGTTATCAGATCTGGAAAACTTTTAAATCACTTAAGTTTGAGAAACATTTGAAAAAAAAAGAAAATCAGAGATAAAAGGCCAGGGGCTTGAAACATTTATCACTTCATCATACTCTTCCATTTGATGCTAGGTCAGCATCTTTACAGATACAATAAAATGTTTGCTTTACCTATATTGTGAGTTGTTTTGAAAAAATAAAATAAAATTGACGAATAGACAGGGTTAGAAACAGACACAGAGTAACATGGCCAAGCAATTCATAAGGAGGACATGCTCCTTAGTGAGCACGCTCAGGAGTAAAAAGCTCCCAGGCATAAATGGAAGTTTCCAATACTTGATTCCAGCAGTGGAAAAATGCGAACACACAGCCACATTGCTTTGGTGTCAGCCTTGCAAGCCCCAGCCCTGCCAAACAGTGGGAACAGCTACAGGAATAGTACATATAGGATAAGTGTGATGCTCCCAGAAAGGTCAGGATTGTTACAGCTGGACATGCCCTTCCCTCCACTTTTCCATGGCACTGGGGATCCCAGACCTCCCTGAGTACTGCAGCTCGGTCAGCACCACCTCTTTTTTACCACTTCCAGGGCCCTGGGAAACCAGGACCAGCTCCCAAAGCCTTCAGACCAGGCAGAGTTTGAAGGAGGAAGACAAGGGGAGAAAAATGGAGCAAAGTGCCCTGCTGGAAGCAAACCTTATCAATATATTTTAGCAACTGCTAAAATAGGAGACTCCCAGCTCCATGTGACACTACATAGGGAGTGAAGGAGGAAAGATGTGGGTACTTTTCTGGCATATCTGACATTCCCCCAGCCACCTCCTGATAAAGCAAATATACCACAAACACCTTGCAAGCACAATTGTAGCTGACAAAAAGGCAGACACAAGGTAGAAGTTAATACAACCACAAGAACAGACCAGCCTATACCTTGCCAAGCTGATCACCTTTTTGAGAGACTATGCCAATTTATGAGCTATTAGGTCAGCTTCAGATCTGCTCTGGTTTCAGGCAGGAGCCACATTTTGCCAGGAGACAGATACCCTACCCACTACAGGACAAAAGTTACTTATGCAAAGCCCAAATCTTTAAAACACTCACAGCCATTTTAATCTTGCCAACAAGCAGTGAATATTCAGGCCAGAATATAGCTAGATTTCATTAGAACAAATTTCAAAATAAAATTTTGAAGCATTAGCCTTTTCTAATGACTTTCTAAGCAAGTCAGTATATGAAAGATAGGGAAGAAAAATAGAACATCTTTTCAGAAAGCACCTCAAGAACACAGGGGTAAGTTTGTAGGCTAATGGTTAGCTCAGATTGTGTTACCATATGAAGCCCCCTTTTCAAAACATAGAAAATACAAGAAGTACTACCAAAATGTTTCTATTGCTTTCCCACACTTACATTAAAGCATTCTTTCTGCAAGAAAGCAAATAATAGTGAGATTTCTCCACTTCCTTGATGAGAAAAGTGGTTTTTCCTTTCCTCCAATAAAAGCTGCCATTTACATCATACTGGTAAAAAAAAAACAAAACAAACAAACAAAAAAAAACAAACAAGAAAGAAAATCAAATCTTACCACTGTGTATTTCCTGATGAAGATCTCATTACTTTCCAAAACTTCACCTCAAAACACTTGTTTTCCCATTATTGCCTGCACAGTTCTCACCCCTTTGCTCTTTTCCCTCATTCAGAAAGGCCTGATTTTTGGTTCCCTGAATTTTTCTTTACCTCTCTCTCATCTGCAGGGAAGACTCTTTACTACTTGGTTTCAAATACAGCCCACCAAGAAACATCTCTGGAGGGAAAAAAAGTGTTTGGTGTAGATGGCTGAACAGAAAAATTCCCACCCACTTCATTCTCCACTGCATCCTTTCATCCTACTCTCCATTCTGGAGAAGCCACACAAGTTACTATTCCCATTTTTTTTTCCCTCCTTCACCCAGTGAGCTCCAGATGCTTTTGATACACCACTGACACCCTGTTTGCTCTGCTGCCTTTTACTCCCTCCAAGTGCTGAGATACTCCTGAACCTCGCCGCAGCCCGCTCCTCTCCAGAATATATTTGTACTTGCTGCCTACTTCCACTTCAGGCAAAGTCCCAGACATTGTCCCTGACACCTCCAACCCATTAATAATTATTATATCAAATCATTATATCATTAATATCAAAAGTTAGTACTTTTGTCCCTACACCACCCAAAGCATGTCCTTTGTCTTCAGGGCTGTAGGCAGCATGGCATCATCTTGGTTCTGGCCCTCTGAAGATGAGAGCACTGTCCAGACACATCTATTACTTTTAGCTGTTACCTGCTCCCATGTACAAGAGTAAAAGGCTCAGAAGATCATCCAAAGCTGCTTTGGGTAGTGCACCCTCAATTTTCAGCCCTGCACACAATTTAGACAGACTGAATCTAAGCTAAATTCAAATTTACAATAATGTTTATACTAATACAAAAATTCTGCTGTCACTTTGCCAGTTTTAGGGTTCATTTTTACCAGATCTTAAATATTTCTTGTATCACAACTTGGTGAAAGAGCTGTCTGGACAGCAACACCTGCAATTGAAAACTCATCCTGCTATGCATTGCTCAGCACTGGTACATTCACAGGACCACATACATGGTCTTGTGTGTATTGACACAGAAGTGATAAACCTCTGCCAAAAGCCAGGGTTTAAACACCATGAGCTTTTCTAATAGGATTTGTATCTTTTCATTTTGAACAGGTTGTGCTAAGATGCACAGATCTTACTCACTGGTCAGTATCTGAAGGTGAGGTATGCTAGGTACTCGCTAAGTTGAAAGCAATTACAAGATCAGGATGCAAATTCCACAGAAAAGTCATGTGCCCTTTTCTAATGATGGCCCCACATATCTACAGGCAGAGCCAAAGACAATCCCAAGTGAAATCCTAACTATCCTTCCACAGGGTTTGGCCTTGGAGCTTCTTTCCTCCCTTCTGTGGGCAGAGATACAGCAAGGGAGGGAGGCAGGAAGACACAAAAACTGGATTTGCAGCCACTGGAACTAACATATCGTCACTCCAACAGGCTTCAGGAGCAGCCCAGGTGTGATATGGACATTTCTGTTGCTGTTTCTCACCTGTCTGTTTCACTAACAAATACATGCAGGGGTCTAATAAAGCTCAACCTTGCACTTCTCTCCAGTAACAGCCTTGCTCAATCAGTTTAAAAAAGGAGAAATTCATTTTGTCAGTTCAGCTTTCTTTGACATTGGGCTAAGAGCTTTCAAATACAGAACATTTATATCAGAGAGTTGGTGGGGGTGGAAGGGGGTGAGACTATTTTTTATTGGAAACATTCTTATTACGAAAGAGGAACAGCAAATTCTGAAGGCTGATGTTAGTAATTAGGAGGTGTATATGTAGTATCTGAAATTTCTTCCATTCTTACATACAGCCATCTGAATTCTATCTTCCTGTTTTGACTACAAACCTTCTGAAGCAAGGACTGAGTTAATTATAAACTATTTCATAATACACTCACCAGTCTTTCCCGGAGCAGGAAGAAGGGGAGTTCAGAATCCTCCACGTAATTCCTTCAGTCCCATTCACACCTACTTCAGAAGTGTAAATCCTCACATTTCTCTGTGACTCAATCCTGAAATAAAACAACACAGGACGAAAGCACTTAGTGACCTTATGTTATGCACTGATAAAAAGTTAAATTATAATAATAGCTGCTTTAAAACAATTTGTTCCTACTATATTATGTCTTACGGACACTCAAGTCAAAGACATTGCTCTAATTCAATGTCAAATGAGTGTAAGATGACAGAAAATACAATGCTTTTACACAACTACATAGTCTTATATTTCAAGGCTTTTCCTGTTCAATTACAATAAATCCCATTTAGGCACTACAAGCTCTTTAGTCACTGGACGAAGTTCAAATTTCAGTCAGGATGCTCCCTCACTAAAAATTTTTAAACAGGAACACAACCTGGAATGTGCTCTTAACACATAGCCTTTAGAAATAAAATTTATTGAACATTCATGCTACCCAAAGGAAGCTGAATTATGTTTACTGGAAGACAAATCCACTCTCAGACACATATCTTCCTGTTCTCTGCACTCACTAGCTTCACACACTTTTTTTGAGTGTTCATCTACTTATTTTCCCAAACCACATCTCAACACCCAGCTAAGGTGCTGGGCAGCAGCAGTGGCTGAAACTGTCCCACTTTCACGTTGTTCCCTCTGCTACTCCCCACGCACAGACACTGCTGCCCATCTTGGAAACATGGGCTACAGCAGGGTGGAGATTGCAGTTCCAACAGCCAAAAGGTAAGACCAAGACTCAAACCCTCCTAAGCAAACAGAAAAGATTCAACATGGTAGCTAAAATTAGGCACAGTAACTTCCATAGTTGTACATCACTCATGCAAGTACAGTCTCATGAAAATATGTTCTCCTTCCATTTATTTCTTCTTCCTACATTTATTATTCATTTTTATGCAGCATTATTATACATTATAAAGTTTTCTCAATTGTGTCGTGTGCATTTGTATAACCTTGGAAGAAAATCAACATAAGAAGGCATTCCATTCAGAAGTCAGGAAATTTTCAAGTACATGTCTGTAAAGCTGAACCTTGCACCATGAACTGAAACCACTAAGGCCTAGCAAATTTGTGGAGTCAAGGTGTTCAACCCTGTGAACGGCATTAGAGATTCTTCCAATACTCAGAAAGTCAAACAAAAGCTGACTTTTGTAAAACATTCTGAAAATCCTGAGCAGGATAAAAGAAAGGACACTTTGTCAGCGATAAACTTTTGTTATATCCAAGAGTGCTAAGTGCACCTTCACTTTTTTTAACAAAATTTCTTTCACTCATGATGGAAACAAGTCCAGGATAACTGCACAGAGCTCAGAGAGCTTTGTCTTTGCCGACTTCTGGTGGTTCAGTTTACACCTGGAGCAGACACAGCACCTACAAACACAAATTAAAAACTTCTCTAATTCTGAGTGATTAAACATAATTTGCTGCATTCAGTTACCTTGCTCAGGAATGTACAGTGCATTAAATTAGTAATGGAGAAAAAAAAAATCACTGAACTTCATAATTGGAAAGTCCTACCTTCAAAATGCAAAGCCTCATGTTTTCTAACTTAAATGACTAAAACTGCAAAAAACAAAAGATACCCTTGGAAGCCCCGGAGGGGTAGAAATCAAACTACTTTGGACCCCTCTGGCAGTGACAGAAAACACAAAAATCCTAATTTGATTGATTAATTAAATCTAGCATCATAAAAAGCATTGCTCAGATCCTTAAGTTTAGCAACAGGATTATTTTTTGAGGGCCATGGTGAAGTCATGAGCTTCCCCAGCTCAATTAGGCAGGCTCACTCTTAGAAGACTTACATATGAAGCAAAGTACGGTCTGTAAATGTTCATGACTCACTCTTCATGTACTTTGTGTTGACTGCAAAGAACATTTCAAAGCCCAGCTGTCACCAATATCTATGATAACTTCTTCAAACACAGACATACCTTGAAATCTGCTGACAGCTGGAGTGAACAAAGAAAGCCAGTTTCAGATAGCTCTGGAAAAAAACATTTGAAATGTATGCTTCGTTGCTCAAGAGTTTTAAAAGAAAAAAAAAAAAAAGGATGGGCTTCAAAACAGAGAAGAGTTCTTTAATGAGCAGACTTTGAGGTTCATTCTCGAGCTTGGGTGCACTGAAACCAAAGGGCACCTGGATTTCTTGAACTGGCCCTTAATTCTAACAGCATGCTTCAGGTATTTGCCTCATTTTTGTGCAACCAAACATGCACACACATATTGCATCCCCTTTATCATAATCCCTGCAACAGACTTTTGTTATTTTTAATATATTCAAAACAACACCATCTTTATTGAAGATGGCCAGATAGAGTGCTTGCTTTTTTTTTTTTTTTTTTATGAAACCATGTGCCTGTATTTCATGAGGAGCTAGCTGAATAATTAAATCAAGATACATGGCTGAAACACTGAAGAGTAAATCGCCTTCTCTGTGTAAGTTTTACTATCCAAGCAAGCAACAGTATGTATCTTTCAGTACTATTATCTGTAAGGGGAAAAAACTTTAGAATACTCACAGAAGCTCAAGCCTTGTTTTTAAAAGCCTGCCAAAGTAATTTGAAACACATATGCCAAACATACACAGCAAAGAAAAATGCGGGCCCTTCCTAGCATTTGGGAAAACATGAGGGAAGAGAGGAGGAGTCAAACCAACCAAATAAAACACAATGGAATAAATTGGGACACTGAAATACATATGTCCATACATCTTCCCCCACAGGATCTTCCTACAAAATGCTTGCTCAAGACCATGTGGGTATGCACCTGGGAAGGCGTGGGACACAGCCCTGCCTAAACAGAGCCAGTTCCAACCACACCATTAGCCAGGCAAGATGGTGAAATCGCCCTTTTCCTCTGCTTTTAATGCAAGGAAATCGTAGAAAGTAAGGATCCTGCCCACCCCAGGCCTGCAGCTGACAGGCAGCCTTCTGTTAGGGTTATGTGGAAGGGCATCACACATGATGGAGATGGGAGTGCCTGCACAGGGGAAACTCCACTGCGGTCCCTCTACCTTGGCACCACATTTCACATTTTGCCTTTGTACCCTGGGCACACAGGGCTGTGCATGAAGGGTCAGTCAGGGCCAGGCACATGCCAGGGTGCACAGAGTCAGTTCATATGTGCAAAAGAAGCAGCTTCAGATGCAGAAAGTCAGCAAATGCCAACTGGTTTTTAACACAACACTTGCGGAAACACCCATGTGCGCACACGCACAGAAGGAGGGGGGGAGGTACAGAGCACCATCTCTGCTTTAAAAACACTGTGAACTAGAGTAAGTCAAAGATCAACTGATTGTGAGGTTTTCCTGGAAATGTAAATACACTTCTAAAAAAATCCGTCTTGAGGTTCTTCCCTCCTCCAAAAAGTGCTATGCCTGCCCCCACAACCAGAAGGTTTCCCAAAAGATTACTTTCCCAATCATCACTACCACTAATGACTTTTTGAATGCTGTTTTAACAGGTAAAATCATATCTTTTAGTCAACAACACAAAGCTGATATGACCTAGAGTTCGGCTGCATTTCTTCCAAGGATGCTATCAGAGAAGTGGGAAATTGAGCCTCAGAACCTTAGAAAAATAAGTCAAGAAAAATAAGTCAAGAAAAATAATTTCAAGTCTGTCCAATGGAGCCATGACTTCATTTTGTGGGGGCAGGGAGGGAGATTTTGGGGCTTACTTTCTTAACAAAGAGCATAAATAATGTGACCCACAGGGACCTCAGGAGAGAAGATAGTCTGAATCCCCTGTCTCAGCTCACCATCAAGAAACAAAATAGCATAGAAGGCAAACCCTACAAATCTGGGTCACATCAATACAAAGTCCACATATGCCATGACAGTCACCCCCACTGCCCTATTTCATACTGTGACCCCTATCATCCCCCCTGGTATGGAACAGGAGGAGGAACAGCAGCAATCCCTTGATCCCCCATTACAAAGTAGCATCAAGGTAGTCTTATGCCATCTCCCATAAGAGCAAGGGATCACACACAGAATGTGCTGAGTTGGAAGGGACCCACAAGGATCATCAAGTCCAACTCCTGGCCCAGCACCATCCCAAAGAGTTACATCATGTGCCCAAGAGCATTGCCCAGTCACTTCTTGAGCTCTGTCAGGCTTGGTGCTGTGTCCACTCCCCTGGGCTGTTATGGATGCCCTTGGCTCAGCATAAACCCAGGGCCAGGATGAATGAGATAGCCCAAGGGCCCACAGGAATGTGGCTGCATAGAGACTGCCCCAGGCAGAATGCCAAGAAAACAGGGCTACAAGAAACCCCTCTCCTGGGCCATAGCTGGGGGACCTAGTAGAGGGCTCAGGGCAAAGTTCAGGTTAGAGATGAAGCCAGGCTGAGAGAAAAATGAAGTGTGGGGGCTTAAGAGAATCACGGCTGCAGGACCTCTCTCCCACTGAACTCATCCGCATGCGGGTGAGATGAAAGCTGTAATCTGCCCCTCGCAGCTGCCACTGTAGGTTGCAAACACCTTCAGGCAGACATCATAAACTTCATTACACCTGGTTAGCCTCGGGTTTTTAGTACAGCATCCCAAAACATTACCTCCTCCCGCTCCCCACCTCACTTTCAAAGGGGGAAATGCATAAATATATTCCAAAAACATTTCATAACTTCCAGAAATGCATTCCTGAAGACATGCTGTACCCTAATCTAGCCTTTCAAATCACAGGGTTCACAGGTGCTGAGAGAGCCGAGTACCCAGGGGCCCTGTTTGCCAGCACCTGTGTGTGAAACCCAGCCCTGAGACCATCCCACTGGGGATCTCTCCCCACCCACTCAGGGGCCTCCTATATCCCCTGGGCAGCCTTGCTCTGTCCCACTTACTCAACTCCACTGCTGCAAGAAGAGCTCTGTTTCTCCAGGGCTTCTCCATGGGAAGCTTAAGGCTGGAAGGAAGGCATGCATGTCCAGTTGCTCACTGTTTTTAAGTTGTCCTGTTATGCACTTAATATAAGTGCATAAATAACTCAATATCTTGAGTTATCTGCCACTGCACTGCTGGTCAGAGTCCTGAATTGTCAATATAGCCTCTTTGGCCAGATTGAGAAAAACTTAGCATTAGGTAGCTTTTTAGCAGAATCAACTTAAAATGGAAAAAGGTGATCTGTTTTCCTTCTCTCATTTTCTTCTTGATAGGAAGTTTGGCTTTGTTTTTTTAAAACAAATCTACAGTATACATGGAAACACAGTCATTCCTTGAAAATTAACTCTAAAGCTGGTCATTAACTGTGAAATGAGCCAGCTATCTTAAATTTTGTTTAAATTATAAAACAACTGGAAAAAAAAAAGTATTTTTAATATATTTTCACATGAAAGTCCACCAGGATTTGGTCACTAAATCCAGCAGAATTGAAATCTGTCAGTAGAACTCAGGAGATTGCTCCTTTCAAATTAAAGACTAACACCTCCATGTCTAGGTTGTTGCACAACCTCCACAACCTGCCAGCTAAATATCTGTTGTGCTATTTGCTTTGTTTTTAATTTTTTTATATCTTAGGAATAATCTGAATAACAACTATCAATGGACAAGGACTGAATAAAGAAAATAATATTTTACCTTTGCTGATGACCTCCAACTATCTCTGCACTCTTAAATCTTTATGCACCCTTAAATGCCTTATTCTAGCAAGTTGTAGCTCAGCTATGACTCTGAGCACTGGCCAGTAAAGTATCCCACTTGAGAGTGCTCAGACAAGGGACCATGTATATAATACACATAAACTTATCTTTTCCATTCATTTTTAACCCTTAAAGAAAACACAAACACAAAATTAATAATTTAAATAATATATTGCATTCTTGCTGGTTTTATTCTTAAAAAAATATATATTAATTATGTGCACCAAGGAATATAATGAGCATAGAAACAAAACTACAGTGCATCAGCTTTCAGGTTTCCAGAAATTTTCAGTGGTCCAATTTCAGAAAGGGAACAGCTTCCTCTGTTCCACAGCTTCCACTTATCTATAAACTTTCCTTATAGATCCAATTAATTCTGGCAACAATTAGTCCATTACACACAGCCCTCAAAAAAAATTAGCAGCTACTCAGAAATAAGCTAAAATGATGAGCTTAATCACATCCCATTTGGGGAAGAAGAATAAATCTGGCATATCTTCAACTATCATTCTTTTAAAAGATAAAGTATAAAAATTATTAAAATGTCTTAAACTCAGGAAGAGAACATCAGTTTCAGAAGAAAATAAGAGGTTTGTATAAAAGCTTTTGCTATAGTCAACCTAATACACAGGGTAGGATTTAACAATACACAATTGAGAATATACCTTTTGACACTCTTATGGAAGCTGCCCTGCATAACTCAAAATTTCTTATCCAATGTATATTTAGTAGCTCATTTATGTATAATATTTGATATCAAATATTCAGTGAAGTCTCAGGATACTCAGACTCCAGCCTTATGCACTGTAAACTTAAAAACTAAGTAAATTTAATTTTCTTCCCATCAGAAACCATGACAATTGAAGCAAATTCTCTACAATGCCTCTTGCAATACTTAACATATCAAATTCTTCTTACCTCTATCATCCTGAATCTCACCATCTGCCATAAGTTATATAGCTAGAATGGAAACTGTCAGAGATAAAAACTCACAGGCTTCATCTGCCAAGAGCTTTGTAACTTCTAAGACTGGACCAGACAAGGTATTATTACCAAAATGGACACCTTTTTGGTCTTTATTACTTTTCAGCAGAAAAATAGTTAAAATAAAATACCAAATACTAAATACCAAGCATTTCTGTCCTAGAATTCAACACTACACAGATGAAAGGGACAGTTTATGCTCCTCTGACCCATAGCAAAAGAAATCAAGCCTTGCATTCAGATCATGCTTGGAAATTTTCTCTGGTATTATTACAACAATATATTTCTGTGAAACTCCTCTCCCTATTCTGGCTGGTATTTTCTGACAGGAATCTCACCCATCAGTAAAAAAACAATAAAAACCTCATCAGCTGAAAAAAATGTTTTGTGAAAACATAACAGAATCAAAGAGATGATGAGGAAACACATACCCTAAATGCTCTAATTCCCACCAGTTTTCCTGGCACCCCAAAACAGGCTGGGACATGGCCTGGGGAGAACACAACTGAGGGATTTAGAGACAGACATCCCCAGTTTGAAAGAAGCAATGTCCTTCACATGTGAACCATGTGCCAAGCAGTTTGTTTCATCAAAGGTGGCCTCGGCAGCAGCAGCAGCAAGGCAGACATCGATATTTCTGTGGTCCACCAAAACCTCCAATGGCCACAAATGGAGGTGTGGAGAAGTGTTTGCAGTTCTGTATGGAGCAGGTTAGAAGTTAGCATTGAATATGACTTGATTTTTGAGTGGGCACTGAGTTGGGTCCAGCAGTGCCAGCGGGTGCATGAGCCCTGCACCCCCTCTGAACTATGGTAAACTCACACTTTGGGGATCCGAGCTGATATTCCTGTCTTACACTACATAAAAGCACTGATTTGTTCCAAGATGGCTCAGCAGGCTCTGAAGCAAAAAGGTCCTGGAGACACAGGTTCCAAACTCTCTACAAATCTTTCCTTGCAAAAATGAAAAGCTATTCCAACCACTAAGGCAGGAACAGCCAGTTCTGAGGCTTTTGCTTATCGGTCAGTGGTTTAGGGGGCAAAGGAGGATAAAGATACAAGGAAGGGGCAAGGGGTGAGGTTTTTTTAACAGGTCCAGTGTGTAAGGTCATCCCGAGTTCAGATTTCAAAAAGATCATCATGGTGCTTTGCCAAGATGACCAATATTTCTGAAGGGGTTGCTTTTGAAATTATTTTAATAAAACAGACTTAAAAGTATGTCTATATTCAGTATTGGTGCTGGCTCTTGATATTAAAACCTTATCTCCCCTCCTCCCTTCCTGACCCACCATTAAATACAATTAACTCCACTTTCTTTCCAATGCCTCATGCTTTTTTGGCAAAAACCAGGCTGAAAAGCCTATCAGAAAGCAGAGCATGGAGGAAGGAAGGATGAAACACAGCAGGAGAGCAGTGCCCAAAGCTGATGCTTTTGAACACAATTTAGCTTACGGTTAATTCACAACAGGATTTTTGTAATGTCCTTTATCACCTATGAAGCCACTTCCTTGTTATTCATTATCATTACACATAATGATATACACATATATCTCACCTAATGCAACAAGGAAAGATGCTTCTGCACAAAATGGAAAACCATTAGCATAGAATCAAAAATCACAAAGGCTCAATGAATTTTAGAAAAGTAACCAATTCTTGCTTCTGTTCATTAGGGAAAAGTAGTAATAGTATATCCCATTGAGGTGATCTGTAGCAAAACCCCTCAACATCCTGTGCAAGAGTTCCTCCAGACTTGTCAGAGCTGCTCACAGAGGGAAATTAAGAAGTCCCCCTCCAGTTCTCACTCTTGTGTCACACAGAGCACAAATTTATGCTATCTGCCCTGTTACACATTAATACAGGGAAGTCATCCACAAAGTCATCTACAAAGAATAATAAATTAATAGTATAATACATGTTTCAACTTCGTTCCTTCCTGGAATCCAATGCTAATGCATTTCAGCCACAAAGTGTAGCAAAAACATTTAGCTTATTGGTATTTTTTCAAGCCATGAGTAGTAGAACAATTCTTAGTCAAGAGTCATCAAGATCTTCCATAACATTAATTCTAATAATGCATGATGGAAAATTTGGTTTCACCATCACAGACAAGAAATCTGCCTCAGTAAATAAAGACAACTAACTCATGAAGCCAAGAGTCAAAAATATTTCAGAGGCAACCACAGGTCAACATGACATTTCCTTTATCTGATCTTGGATTCTGCTTGTATATGGCAAAAGGAAAACATGCTGATAATATTTGTGGTGTCTTACTATTGAAATTGAATTTGTGTGCACCTGTGAGAAAGCACAGACAGATTGCAAACTATTACCTGTCTTTGCCAACTGAAGGAATTTACTTTGTCAACAAATGGAGATCTGAAAGTACCTCCACAGTGAATGCTAGAAGCTCTCTAAGTCAGAAGTATGTGGGAAAGGCAATATGCAAGAAATCAGGCGTTTGTAATTCTACAAAATAACATTTTGAGCTTCAGGGACAAAGCCAAACTTCTGTATATTGATGTCAAAACAAAGACAATTTACCTACACATAAGTAGCATTTCAAAACCTTGCAGAAGCATTAAACTTCATCCCTTCTTCTAATCCCTTGTACTATGCACTATTTCTAACTGACTGTTACTTCTCATTTGACCTGTTTAACCTCACTGTTTAATCTTTCTACTCCCAGACCACTTCTGCTGCTCTCTCAGCTCACAGACAGCCTTCCATTAGAGCTCTTCTCAGCCTGGAGGAATGTTAATTGTTGTACAAATCACCCTGTAAATGTGAGTATCATGAAAAAGAGCTGAGCAGCACAAACTAAACCACTCAAAAACATATTCAGCTTTTTCCATTGTTGAATAGAATATGAAGACAAGTCAAAAACAGAAGTTTTGTTTTCAAGTAGAAAAAAAAATATAACATAACTGGGAAAAAGTTGAACACAGGAAAAAAAAAAACAAACACATCTTTGGAGATGAAACAGCACAATGCAAGTATGTAAGGAAACCACAAACAGAAATCTTAGCACAGATTAAACTCCAGAAAACAGATTTTTTAAAAAAAAAAATCTAAGAGAAGAGGTTTATTTTTCCTTATTGTACTATTAATCATTTACCCCAGGTCCTTCTTTCATGTACACACTATGAAAAGAACCATTAGTACAAAAAAAAAAAAAAGGCACATTTTTATAGTATAGTTCTGGTAAGTTCAACAGCCCATCATGAGCTTCAGTTAAACACACAGGGAAGTGGACAAGAGCACTCTTCTTCTCATGCACTCTGCATGAGCTGTGATAACAAGCACTACTGGGAACGAGTCATTGAGTAGTCGGGGACAAGACAGCAATGTCAAGAGATCTCATGGAGTCAGCAAACAGCAGAGAGGCCCACTAAGGTTTCCACAGGAAAAAACAACAAGAAGTATTAAAGCAGTTTTGGGAGACCCAGTAGTTAGAGGCAAGCCATTTTTAAGCTCAGCTGGAAAATTGTACATCAGCAGAAGATTACAGGAGCCATTACAACAACCTGCTGCAACTGCCACATTGTGGCTTCTTCCCTGGGCTGAATCCTCAGCCTCTGCCTCCACTTCCCCCCACCACAAAAATCATTCCCTAAATACTCTAGGACTATGTGGCCTCTCTGCAGTCCAATTGAAAATAATCTGCTTCTCCATTTCTCTCCAGCTACAAGTACTGCACCAGATTTTTAGATTGCTTCTGAGTTTGAAGATGAAAAACGGAGCTCCTATCTCTTTTGGAGATGGTAAATCTCCTTCTGCAATCCGAAAGTTGGAACAGATCAGGGGCCAGATCTGCAGCTCTGAACTGAGCATGAGGCTCTTGCAAAGACACTTGGGACATCAGCATCAGTGAAGAGGTGAAAGAACATGCTACTAGCATGGCCTTTCCTATACTCTTATCATGAATGATGCCTCAAACAGAAACAAAGGTCTAGTTCCTATGTAGGAACAATTTCCTAATTACTTTCACTCTTAGAGAAGGCTTTCTTTTAGCAATCTTTTTTAACTGCTTAATGGGAATCCAGGATATCTGCTATAACTCAATTCTCTACATTTCCCTTGATTACAACAGCACCTCCCTGCAAAGAACACAGTGCACACCCTATTAAGGAGCTGACATATCAGTATTTTGGTGGGTTCTGACAGATTTTAACTTTTTCTCTTTCATTTTCTTCCTTTGAAGTTTTAAAAGAAATGCATCTTCTTACTATAAACATAGAAAAGCCCTACAGGCCATAGGTGTGCTACCACCTATGGGTTTTCTAGCAAATGCAATGCTATATGGTCAGAAGTGTGTTTCCTGCCCAGAAACACTTGGGGATATCAGAACTAACTCCACAGACCAATTCCCTCCCCTCATTGACAATTCACCCTGATATTATTTTGCCCCCAGTGGATCAAAACCAGTATGAACTTACCGTCCCCAAAAGAAGTAATTTTTATCCTGCTACTATTTGATCAATAACAGAGTGAGAGAATGCAGGTATAAAACTGTGCATGCAAAAGGGGTTTGAATCCCCCTCTCCTACCCTGAAGATTTTTATTAATGTTATAAAGTCAGAATCTCAGCTAGACTGTTTCTCTCATCACGTCACTTGCAGACAATCAGTTGTACCCCATAACAAGCTGCTGTAACTTCTCCTTTCAGAATCCAAGTCTGTCCAGCCTAACCATGGAGGGGGAAAGTAAAATAAATGACATCTCTCTTAGGGTTTGGATTGAAACAGAAGACAAGGAGTAGAAATGACTGGGAATTGATGCATGGAGATGTGGAAACATTAAGTGAGGTATTTCAAACCTCTTAACAGGTAACTTCATAAGATACTATTTCAGACTTGAAAGCACCGCCTTGATTAAGCTACCTCCACCGAAAAAAAAAATAAAAAATTACTTCAATCAAATCAAGTGACTGTGGAAACCTCTTTTAAATACCACTGCCTGCAATCTCATAGAATCCCAGGCAAAGTTCCCAAAGACTTCAATAAAACATTTGTCTGGGATAAGGAGTGCCAGATTTGGCCCTCTTTAATACATTAAGTCTGTGGTAGGTGAAAAACTGAAACATGGAGCAGTTGTGAAACTACCCCCATAGCCAAGGAGATAAGAGAAAACAGCAATCATCCTTCCCTACAATGGGAACATGCAGAGGGTGGATGGGAAAGTTAAAGAGGAGGAGGGAGCAGGAATTTTAGGATAAAAACTATTTAATATCCTCCCAGTGTGGGCTGGAAAGAATTGTGGTATGCCTGCTAGAGAAACCGGGTGGAGTATAAGGCTGAGAAAGTGTTCAAGGATGCGTTTGTGCGAGCGTGTGTGTGTGTGTGAGTGTGTTTAGGGTCAGGTCTGTGCAAGTTCACAAAGTTCAATCAATTCTCCTGCCAACTCTTCCGGGCTTGAGACAAATACAGATAACCTCGGCTTAACCCAACTTCAAGCAAACCTTCCCTTGTCGCCCCCACCCTCAATTAGCAACTTTCAATCCAAAGTGCCTAAAAATAAACTATGAAATCACCTCAGTTACAGTTCTAGTAATGCACTTTTCCATAAACTTCTCCATGTCACTGAACTGCTTCAAATACTATTTGCTACCAAAAAAAATAAATGTATGGGAGGGGTGTTGTGACTTAGCTCCCCAGGTTTTTATTCCTGCAGAACAGTTTTTCCACCCCTACAGCAAACAGGGTACTCCTGGCTGCATTAGTATTACCTGCTGCTGCTTCTAAGATAACCAGTGCAAAAATAGCTGGTTGGATTGCTTTTCAAACAAGATGGGTTTCTTGCACAGCAAAACACTGTTATTAAATACACACATTTCACAATTTCAGGAACTTTTTTCTCCTCTCTGTCCCCCAGCTGGGAACATCCATGCTCATGGCAGTCTCCAATATCAGGACCACCCAGATTCATCTTCGTCTCTTAACTGTCTGCCTCTGCTGCACTGAGATAAAAATCTAGACAGAGCTTTTATTATTATTTTATCCAGAACTTGTCTAAACCTTCACCTGCAAAACACTGACTCATTCTGTCTTTAACCACCTGAAGAATGCAAAGGAAGATAAATTAACTCATGGGCATAGAAACTCAACAGGTAGCAGCATAAACTTGCTAATCAAACAATGACATTCACAGCAACAACAGAAATTTTTCAAACAGATGAAAACTCAAGTCTTAAAAATAGAAGCCAGAGTAAGCTTGGCTGATCTGCTCCTTTTGCCATAGTTCTAGCTTATCATCAGATGATCACTAATAATGTTTAATTTATTTGTGTCTCATCAATCCCAAATTAGTAGCTTTGAATACTAAATAATCACCTCCAAAAACATACAATTTTAGACAAATCTCCTAAGAAAGCAATATATTGGCAAATAGACAATTCTAACACCTCAGGTCTTTGAAGAGAGGCAAGTTGATGTAAGCGACAACATTCCAAGTCTTGGTAAAAAGCTGGTGGATCACTAAGTCACCCCTTAAAGCTTATCAAATGAACTTTAATGCTACAGCACATTCGATTTTCTCTCATGCCTTATGCATCAGCCCCCATTGCTAAAGCTCAGTGACAAATTGCAACATCTCTGCTTTGAGTGTAATCGCATTGGTCAGAGCCACAAAAGATTCTGTCGAGTGTTAGGAAACAGGAAGAAAAAAACACTGCCTTTCATTTTGACAATTAGGTTTCTGTGCCTGGAAAAGCCTCCTGCCTGAGACTATTAGCAGATCACAAACTAATGCCCACCACCTTACTCAGTGGAATGCCTTAGTAGTGGTGGCAACATTCGAAGCTTTCCTGCTTCGAAGGAAGCCAACACTGTTGTCCCACTAAAACACAGAAAAGCATTTGAAAAGACAGAGGAACCTCTGAAAAATAGGTATTAAGAACCTAAACATGACCATTCAGATTACAGGAAATCCTTCACCCATCATTTTGACACTTCACACATCAGTATGATAAAATTATCATACCAGAATGAGCATGTTACATTAGCACACTGGAAGTAAATACTTGAACAATTTTCTTCTAGACCTCATATGTCATTGAGATTTAGCAAATATTTACCATATTTTGGATGCTCTAGGAGTCAAAACGTTTAAACTTTCACCATCATAAATATAACATAGTATCAAAGGGCTAAGGTAGATACTGTGACTGCATGGAATATTTCTATAGGCTTATTACAAAAACTGCTTTTGCTGAATTGTCATCAAATAGGGGATTTACACCTGCAACCCCTGTTCCCAGTTTAAGTAAGAGGGCAACTGCTCCAGACTGTGATTATCCTCGTGCCCCAGCTCCAGGAGAAAGTCAAACAAAATACATTTAGTTGTGCAAGTCAGGGATTCTCTGGCTTTGTCCTCAGAAATAGAAATGTAATTTTCTTTTCTGTTGTTTGGATTATCATGAGGGGTCATCATTTAAAAATCTACTGTAAACCATGTTACAAAAGGCAATTATGATAATAAGGTAGTATAATAAACTACAGTTTACCCACTGCCGTCCACGCCTAATTTCCTTTACAGGTGAAATTAAGTGCTTCGTATCAACACTGGTTTTGCAAGCAGATAACCAATACATGATTATTAATTTGTGGTGCTTTGGGAGGGGGAGTGAGAGGAGGAGAAAGACAGATAAGGCACTGTTCACTGTTATGCTTTCTCAATCAATGCTTTTTACCTCTGCAACTTGGTCTTCTGCAGAAAATGGATATGGATGAAAGTGTTTGGAATAACAACACCTCCATATGTAAATGACAAATGCTGATTTCTTCCAACAGAAAAGAGACATACTTCCACCACTGTTTTCTCAAGGAAGTAAGTCTTCAGCTGCACAAGGCAAAACAATGATAAGGATTTAGTATATCCTTGCTTGCAACATTAAATGAGTTGACAAATACACAATAGGATCTAATGTAACCCTGAATTCAAAGTAAAGATTCAGGAAAAGGTGAGTATTGGAGGCTTTAATTATTTCTCTTTTTTCCCCCAGTAGCTATGTACTTGGACTGGTTTTTTCTATACACACTATCCTTACATTCAGGATTTTGCATTTTGGGAGGAGAAAATATATCAGTGTTAAAAAAGATTCTCTGCAGTTATTTATTATGATTGCAGGAATAAATAAACATTTTCAACTGATTAGAAAACCTCAGTGAAATAAACTTATCATTTTATTAATTCTTCATTCAGTTAAACAAGTAGGCTTCATATGAGGTTAGCTCCAGGGTTTATTCAAGTCACATCTGACATGAATGTTTTAACCAAATGCATTATGCAGTGATTTTCATGGCATTCCTCAGGAGGAAAAAAAAAAAAAAAAAGAAAAAGGGCAACCTCAAAAGATTTGGGAAAGGCAGACTTTGTGTTTTCACAGTCCTGGGAAAAACTTGGGGTTGTCCCACACTGAAATTAGAAGGAGAAAAAAAAAACCAAAAAAACAACCAACAAAACCCCACCCACTCAAAAAACACTTCTAGAGGGAGTAGTGCAGGATTCCCAGACTTTGCCTGAGCAGAGAGAGTAATTCCAGATGGCACCCAGATTTGCTGCTATTTCACAGGCCCTGGCTAAGCCCAAAACTGGGAAAAATACAGCAGGCCTGCTCCATGCAGATTGCAGCCCTGGGCTACGTGCTGCTCTAGCTGTTCCTGGTAGAGTCAAGGTGATCAAAGACCTGTTACCCCACAAAAAAACCCAGCACATTTATCACTCAAGGTATTCCTCTACAGAAGAAATTATTAGTTTGAGAAAGTGGGGATATAGCAAATATACTGAAATTATAAAATATTACAGTGAAAAGTAATATTTTCACAAACTGCTTCAGCAAGGAGAAAGACAGGTTTTCAGGAATTTTAGATTTTTCACCTGAAGTGCTAAGAGCCCAGACAAAAAAAGCACTGTTCTGCAAGGGCAGGAAAAAAGCCATTAAGCAGAAGCAGCTGAATTCCTTAATCCAAGCTGCCTGACAGGGTAAAGGTAAGCCAGCAGGTAAAATGATTAAGTACATTGTTGAAAATATTGCTTCTTAATAAAACCAAAATCATTTTCAGCAGATAATTTTAATACTGAATATATACACACATACATAAACACAGAAACACACATATGTATGTGTATGTATATATATATATGTGTGTGTGTGTGTGTGTATGAAGATTTAAAACTATTATCAGCTATAATAAGATTCCTGCCCAAAATAAGAACAAGCTTTAGTGGGAACATTCATTCAAAGGCATCATCTTATTAGCATGTGTTGTCCAGGGCTTATCACAACTCCAACACAGTGAAAAGCCTTCCATAACACACAATTTCTATTCCATTTCCTACTTGTCATGAACTTTATGAAAAAAAAATGATCACCCTTATCAGTGTTTTCTCTATTGGTTCCAACTTCTTTGCAGTCCATCAAAAACACTGCAAAAATGTCTTTTGCTACACTGCTCTAAAGACTAATTTCTCATAGCAGAAATAGAAACAGTAGTGTGGAAAATCCGTAAGACACAGTAGCTTCCTTCCCAGCGTACAAACGGTGAAAACAAACAGGAAATAGAGATTAAAATAGGATGAACAGAAATAGACTTCTGAATCTGACAGAAAAATAAGCTTGTTTGTAAGCAATGCTTTTCACAAAATACATTTGTATATAAATGTTCCTTTTTCTCTTTTGTATATTAGGAAACAGTATTTTAACCACAGCCCAGATTGTCTGCATTTAGTCTCAAACCATTCTTTTTCACAGCCTAGGTTCTACTCTATTACATTAGATCTTCATACTTCCCATTTCCCTTACTGGGGGAATAAAACATTTCACTGCAGGTGTACTCTGAGCAGCATCCAAACCTACAGGGAGAGCTACACTCCTATGGGAGAGGGCTGCAGCAATTTGCAAACATACTGCAGAGTTTAGACGACAATATAACATGATGCTACAAACAATGTCAAGTTAGAGATATTCAGATGCCGAATTTCCCAAGGGTACTTCTTGCTGGTCAATCAGAACACACCCTGATATGGCAGAGAACACGCAGCTGACCCTCACCTTTTTGTCTTTCAATCATTTCTTTCTCATGATGCCAGGGTCTCATATTTAGCTTTCTCCTCTGCCTGGCTCCAGACACCTTGGACTGGTTCAAAATCCTGCCTGCTTTAGCATTTTAGTGCCTTCCCATCCTGTTCTATTCATAAAACCAAAGCACTCACCCAGTCACTCATTATTGTTGCTGAGATGCAAGATAATCTCTTTCCTTCTGGCTGTGACAGAAACAATCTTACCCCCTGAAATCCATTCAAAATGCAAAAATCATTTTTTCTGGATTACTGCCTCAAGCACATTACCCCTATTTCATCCTGCCAGTCCTCCTCCTGACTCCCCCTTTTTCTACTACATTAAGCACAAATTGCTTGCCTTCATCTTAAGAGTTGTTCTTAGATGATGACAACTGATCCAGCTGCCCTACACATCCACTTAAAACCCAAGTAATGAAGCCTAATAACTACATTCAAAATCTCTTGCATAAAGAGTAGCTAGCACTCAAAGCTTACACTTTAATAACCAATGCAGTAGAGTACACCTTTCTCACAACAAAACCTCTGGCACACGGATAAGGTGCTCTCCTCTCTCTGCAAGTTGAGCCCAGCACAGACTTTTAAAACAGCTGAACTTCTGAACCATTTTACAACAGACTAGTTTTCCACAGAGCCATTCTGGTATGTGGGAAGTGCTGGGGGATCTTCTTGGCAAGAAATGCATTTACAGAAAACCTCACAAAAAATGGTATGGTGGTATTTCAAGTCCTTCCTCCCACTCAGAGTGAGTTTAATCAGGAAAAACTTTCAACTCCTGTGACACACTGTCTCATTTTATCAAGCTGGTACAACTTCTAAGAGGCAATTCAGGCTCTGTGAGACACACTTCGCTACGTGACAGTGTGCTGGGTTTCTTTCCACAATAAGTAGGGTCCACTGCTTTTAGGTATTTAAAACCAATTTTTGCAACTATCCCCTAAACCTTCTGCACCTAATGGCCAAAATAAGGGGAATTAGACTACAGAGGGACAACGTGTCTTTTCAGTTAATCTCCAAACTAGAGAACTAAGACCAAATTGATTTTCAGGTTCTAAACATCCACCACACCCGCAATCCAATCCTCTGGCTGGTCAGCCTCCAGAACACACCAGGTCCCCAAACCTTAGACCTGCCTGAGCCAGTCTGAATGAAAAGGAAATCCAAAGTGTTCCGACCAAAACACAACTGGGACATATTCTAACATGGTTTCCACAAGATCATTTTAGGAGGTGGATTAGTCCAACAACTGGAAAAGTCCAACAACTATTTAAGTTAACACTTAAGTTAACATTATTAAATGGGTTCAAAAAAATCCCAAACTGGGATTATTAATGGTTCTTTATTATGTACTTGAGGGAAAGCTGAAAGACAAATACCAAAGAAAAAAAAATCCCCAAGCATGAATATATAGATTGTGCACCAAAGAAAAGCTTCCACCCAGGAACTGTTTTAGAAGACAACATCACACATCTCACCAGCAGACTAATTTTCATGTGCTGAGACTGTAATAAAACGCTTTGACACAGAACTTTAGAAGAACCTCTCTTTTGTTAAGGATAGTGGGGAATTGAAATAGCTTACCAAGTATGACTGGCAAATTGCTGTTAGTGGACTCTTTCTATGAAGAGTTTCTAAGTCAATCATTTGTCAGGAATGATACAGGGCTGTTTCAAGCTCAGGTACAAAAAAGGACATGTTAGCCTGTTTTCCATGACCCAATGCTGCTCTTCAAATTTTTATCAAAGTGCATCAAAAGCTAGGGAAGTCTTACACTCCCCAACATTAAAACAAGATGATAGAAAATGTTGAAATCAATGGATTAGCACAGCATTCACGTGCCTGCCCAGCCTAGGAGCATTCTGCAAAGCATAGTGGGGACTTTGCTACTGTCACCTCCTGCTCCAGTAGAGGAGCTCCTCCTCTGAACCTTCTCAGACCTGTGGTACATGCCTTGTTTGTTTCTGCCCCCCTAGGATCCAAGATGCTCACAAGGTCAGGCAAGCTGCTTGCTTTGTTCAAAAAGCACAATGAACCTCTGGGTGCTCCCTGTGCATTTTCTGCCCTTTGGAATAATGGTGTAGGAAACAAAATGTTATCTTGATACCTTACCCTCCTTCCTGCCAAGTATGCCATGAGATCCAGGTGGTACTCCTACATTTTCCTTCTAAGCCCTGTATACGCTGCAGCCCAGTATAAACCAAAGATAACATCTTGATTTTACCAAATGTTGGATCAGGATGTGTGATTAGGGAAAATTTTAAAGAGTAACCTTTGCTTTTGAACCTCCAGAAACATTCTTACTTTAAGGCTTTTGCAAATGACCAGGCACTCAAATTACCCTTTTCTAACTTACTGCATCCCTGCTCCTAATTTTTGTGTGTCCCATTATCCAGAATCTTTCAGAATTCACCGATGATTCTGTGAAACTAACAACCTAGAACATATTGCTTCTGTCCATAACTTACTTACCAGAGTTAGAAAAGCCAAAGCCCTTGAATCTGGCATGAGAAGGGAAAGGAACAAGAAAACCTGCTACAAAAGTGCCAGCAGCGCAAAGAAAACCAGGGTAAATGTGGGTCCTTCACGTGAAAAGGCCAAGGGACCTGGTGGCAAAAGACATGAATAAAGCTGAGGTACTTTACAGTTAAGACAAAAATCCCAGATCCTTGAGGCTAATGGGAAAGTCTGGAGAAAGGAAGACTTAACTATGTTGGAGAAGGATCTAGTTAGGATCAGACTTAAAGTCTTCATCTTCAAGGGCTTGGAGTCTAATTGGATCTACCTAAAAGTGCTGAGGGAGACAGTCAATGCCATTTTGAGGGTGCCCTCAATCTACGAAAGGTCACAGCAACTGACAGAGTTTCTCAAGGACCATAAGAAAACAAATGTCACTTTGAGAAGGGCAAGAAGGACAATCCAAGCAATTAGAGATCAGTCAGTCCCCACTTCAATCCATAGGAAGGGGATGAAGCATGTAATCCTGGAAAATATTTCAGAGGGATTTCAGCAAACCGGAGAATGAAAGTTCTAACATGGGAATCAAAGTTCAAGGAGAAATAAAAGTCCACCCCTCAGCAGGAATAATTCCAGTCACTTCTGGTTATATAAGGGAGAGCAAGAAAGCCGAGAATGCTCAGCCTGGAAAAATGACGACCTGGGAGAGCTTTTCAGCAGCCTCACACCCGTGGCAATGTGGGACGGGTAAGGAGGAAAGGCAGGAAGATCAACACAAATCTCAAGACAATTCCAAGTAACCACTGGGGATACCTCTTACTAGAAGCACAAGAAAAGCATAAAACTGTAGAGTTTAGTATGAGAGGGCCTTCCATCAAAAATTAAAGCTGCCAGCTTACGATTAGAAAAACTGGTATATAACTGCAATAGTGGTAAATAGAAATGTCATATATTAAATTTTATTAGATTCATTTTTTTCTAATCACACTTAATATGTGATTTATGAAGACAACAATTACATTACTATAGCTAAACAGTGGTTTGTATCATTTTATACTGGCCTTGCTAAAGAATCAGATTCCTTTTTCTCAACATTTCTACAAGAATGACTCCATGAAACCACATCCATCAGTAGGAAACAGATTGGAATGATGAAGAAAGAAAGTTGGTTTATAGCGGCATGAAAAAACTCACAGTTTAACAAAAGATTACCAATTTCATATGATACAAAGACAAAAAGTCGACAAAGAATGCCAATAAAGTAGTATTTTTTTTTTCTAACTCATCTCCCACATGAGCACAGAACAATCTCTATACAGGAATCTGGGGGTGAGGCACAGGATACTCATCTCAGGCAGTGGAAGAGTGTTTCCTATACACATTGTAGAGATATACAGTTCTTTGACAATACTTAAGGCTAGAGAAGTTGTTTCTTTTAGATAAACATCTCCTGCTGATTTGAACAAATGCTTTGATAAATCCAGGTGTTTATTCTAGCAGCAGGAAGGAGTGACAATTATAACCCTCCTCACTCTCAGGCATAACAAATTTTAAAAAACTCCCATGTTCCACTACAAAAGACTCTTGAGAGCATTTTCCTTCTACATATACGCAAAGACTACACTAAACTGTCTGAAATAAATTAATGCATTTGTGGTGATATTCTCAGAGGAAACAACAATACACATGGTAAAATCAAAGATCATCCTTTACATTCTCTGTGATGATAAAAGTCAAACAATACAGCTAATTGTGAAAAATGTCACAGAAAATATGACAACAGAGTCCCTTAGAAAAGTTCAGTCCTTGATCTTTGCATTTACCTTCCTTGAAATATATTTGATAAACTGAACAAATAATCACCCAGTCAGCCTTAACCCAAAAATGTGTTAAAGACACCTTAACTCTCCTACTAAATAAACTGTCTGCTAAATAACCCAAACAGAGAAAATAAACATATGGTATTAGAAGTTTTATTTCATTGCTTTCTTAGACCTTGATTCTTCAGCACTTTCAGAATACAAAAATCACTTGTAAATACTGGTAGCTATGGGTGTAAAGGAGGACAGCATTCCTGCTGGGAAGTCCATTGTTCCCACCTCTAGAATAAATAAAATATACTCAAAATAATGCTGCCACTTACTTCACATCTCATTAATCTGGTTGAAAGAGGCACCTGTTTAAGAATTAAGATCCCTCCCATCCTTCTAAATCCCTCACCACTGTTCAAAAAAAAGGTGCTACAAACAGTAGCTCTGCAGCACTGGCATGTGCGAGTCAAATGCCCAAATGAGAGCTGGCAGAATCAAAATACAATGGAAAGAAAACATCGCAGATCTCACTGAATGGTCTCATTTGCATGCATCAATGAAAGTCCCTGGAGTGAAAAAAAGGCCTTCATTAAAGTGAGAGATGAAATCATAAAGCACATGATTAGATACCTTCCTAGTTTATTTCATTTATTAGTTGTGGTGGGGTTTTTTGGTTCATTGGTTGGGTTTTGGGTTTTTTTTTTTTTGTGTTGTCGTGTTTTTCCATTTTTTGGATTGCTTTTTGAGGGGTGGGAAGGACATTTTTTTTGAGTTCTTTTTAAGATATCCCAAACATAGGAAGAGATTATTATTTTTCAACCCCAGATATCTAGGCAGATTTTTTTTTCCAAGACGTAAACCAAGGAAACACACCAAGGAAGATGGAAATTCCTGAAGATTCTGAACTTGTTGGGTAGTAGTTAAATATTTAGATGTTGCTTTCCTCCTTCCTAGCCATGACTTCTTTTTTCCATCATTTCACTGGATTTAATTTTTTTCCTACAGAGTGATTTATGAAAAACAACAGCTAGCCAGCAGCAGAAGCAGCAACAGCATGAGCTCCAGGTGTTAGGAAAAACCCCTACATAATTAATTTTCTCTTTGATATATTATCACTTCCCCAAAAATATTATGCTTGCAGATTCAAAGATCTATCACATCCCTATGCAGTTTTAATCCATGTGTAACGTTTTCCTTTGTCTTGGGTGAGGCCATATCTCCCAAGAAATACAGACAGCAGGATTCAAGAATGGATTGTTTTGTGGCAGCTAATAATATATCAAGTGGTGCTTTGAGACTGACACAGTCTGCTGGTGTTGTTTTAAGGCAGGATCTAGTAAAACAGATGGCATTGGACTTCAAACTCGTCTGTCAACTCTGTTCACCAATGGACTGAACATTGATTTTTCCATTGTTTTTTACAAGCTCCAAGAAGTTACAAAAATTAAAATCTAAATTCAACTTTAAGGGGCATTTCAGTCTCCTTAGTAGCATTGCCAGTTTTAACATGCTCATATAACAGACCATATAATTCTGCAAGTTGATTCTCAGTGCCTATAACAGCACTTGAAGTTTATTTTTCTTCATGGTGATATACACTTCTCCTAAATAAGTGTTCTGGTATTACGTATACACAATTTGTCAATTGCAAAATGGCACCTCTTCCAGAAATATGGAAGCATTTTAAATAAAATTATCAAGTGCCAAAAGTGTACTGAGGAAGGGAATCTTCTTCTTACTCCAAGTATGAATAGAGGAAGTGATCAAGCAAGGTGGGGTACCTGAGGATAACTTGGCACTGTAGTAAGTGATGAGCTGGAAAAATCCATGCCAAGAGATCCTGGAAGCCTTAGAATGCATGTTTAAATGGTCTCAAAAGCAGAAAGAGATATATGGAAAGCTTTTTTTAAATGTCAGGCAGGGAAAAGCACCAAAACTCCTGAAAAGCTGAATTCAAATTGAAAGTCTATATCTTTTCTTTCTTCTTGAGACAAAAAATTCCCGAAATGTGATACACAAGCTTCCTCAAATGCATGTGCAGAGCAAGAACCTCACTTCACTTCTGCTCTCCAAAAAAGAGCCAGGATCTGCTGTCTCAACATGCATTTCTGAGAACTACATACAACCAACTCCAGCCTGCAAAGGAATGAGGTCTGTGCCCTCATATCTGCAAAAAAAAGCCAGCACAAATATCACTGCCTCCAACAGCCAAAATACACACCCCAAGTGTGCCTGGAAACTTCTGTTTCAACATCAAAAAATACATATATACAATTCCAACTGTACACTGCACCACAACATTTCCATGATTATATTTTTTTTCATCTCTCCAGTAAATTTTTTTTTAGATCTATCAGCAAGATCAATATGTCATATTGTTAGTGAAAAATAGCTTTCTTCCCCTGCTCCTTTTGAAGAGACAAAGTTAAAAAAAAGCATTTCTAGTTTGAACAAAATGCATGAGGCAATGAAGACTAACAGAAGTCCAGTTTCCAAGATGTGTTGTTGAATGCATTTACATAAGCACTGAGAAGCTATATAATTATATCCTTATCACTGGAATAACTGTTTCAAAGAACAGGCAGAACATTTTACTTTACAGATAAAGAGAGAGAGAGAGAAACACCTTCTTCCTTTAACTTAGCTCCATTTTTGAAAGCTGGCAGATATTTCATTCGCAGCTTTCTCTTGAAGAATGATCAAGTTGGAGAGATGCTGCTGGCGGTAGCTCTGAAAGAATGAAGAACATCAACAAACAGCGCATCTTCTTTTTTAATCCCAGCTCTTTCAAATTGAAGGAATTAAGACTCCATTATTCCCCCTCTGAATCTAAACAAGGATACTTTGAAGCAAGAACCAACTAAGATAACCTGTTTAATATCCCAAGTGCTCTGCGTGCAAGAGATTGCTTTCTGCATTCTTGAAGGAAAAAGAACTCTGAAGGACAGGAGCTGGCAGAATGAGGCAACAATATCCAATACAGTAAAAACAAAGCGTGCACAATACACATCCACACTGCACCTTCCAGACATCAGTGTGCAATACAGTTCCCAGCAACCAGAGAGTTTGTATCTTAGGCTTTCCCTATGCTTTCCCCACCCTCATGGGAGATCCTTCCTTCTCCACCCCCACTGAGGAAACCCTGCCATTGACAGCCCTCAGAGGCACAGAAACCCTCTTGCGGAGGGACAAATTTAAAAATCTTTTATGAAATTTTGCATGGTAGCCTAAACCAGTGGCAATATTCCTTCCCTTTAAGAGAAGGTTATGGGACTTAATTTTATTTTCTTCACCAGCTGAGAAATATTTCAAAACTAAATGAAAACTGGCACATGCAGAAAGCAACTACTCTCCTTCACCCCCCTGTAACACACACAGCTGTTTAAGGACAGCACTATACTGTATGGCAACTTTTGACATAATTTGTTTCCTCCTTTCTTACCACACAAAAAGTTTGGAGACTGGGGAGAAAAAGTGTGTGGTTTTGGCCTGAAAATAAATAATTTCTTCCAGAAAGAAATTCACATAAAACCTTCCTTCCTAAAGATTTATGTATAGACTGCATGTAGCCTAGAGAAGAGGCAGCCACATGCTGAAAATCTGAATAAACCATTTTTCAATGAATAAGGTATTTTAAAACATAATAATACTATGGGTAGGGGGAAAGGGGGGGGACAATGGAGGTGGGCAGAGAAGTGGGAAATCAAACTACGCTTAAACACTGCAGTTCTAAGCATGATTTCATTCAAAGACAAACTGGGCTGCAATGTATATTTTTAGCTCCTAAGTGGGTGCTCATATGCCATATGTAGCTTTTTACCACAAAGTGTGGTGTCCTAAATATAGGCTCGTGCTCCTGTTCACAGCATAATTGTGGAAATCCTTGCTCCAGTCTGAAGCCACAGGGGAAGCAGCAGCTTTTAGCAATAATGACTCTGAGGTTAGAAATCCTCCCCCAAAAGCCAGGCCAACTTTCTTGAAGACTTGTATTAAGTTAAAACTTAAAGGGTTTTAAGGATCCTTTATTCAGTGCCCAGATTCCCTGTAATCACAGCTCATTTGCTTCCCTTGCCAATGCTCCCTAAATTCTCTCTCTCTCAAGCCTTTTCTCCTAAGATATCCCTGTGAAGGCTGTCTCCGGTGTTTTTCAGGGGAGGAGTGTGTAAAGGAGACATGGCAGCTGAAACCGCTCGCAGAACCGTAACAGCACCATCATAGAGAGGACCTCTCTGAGGAAAAAAAAAACCATAATCAGCTTTTAACACAAGGACTGGGAAAGAATAGATCACTAGGACTGGAATGAAGTGGAGAAGTCTGGTAAATTCAACCCTTCAGAAGAGAAATGGCTCTATTTGGAGCAGAGATACAGCCAGTGGCAACATCCTGTTTGTTTTTGTTTTGTTTTGTTTTTAAAGAAGGCTTAAAATCACCCAGTAGAGAGAGGAAGCAAACAAAAGAACTGGCTTAAAGGTTAGACCACCAACATCAATGAAAGAAAAGATGCCTACTTGTCTATAGTTTCCTTCCAGTTGCCTACATTTTTACATAAAATGTATAAACATTCACTTAACTGCTTGCTTGCAAAGCAATATCCACCTCTGCAGCTACCCAGAGCTGCTGCAGCGCTGTAGGAAAGCCTTGTGACAGGCTATGAAGGGGCGGGGAGAGAGGAGGAGGAGGAGGAAGAAATGGCAGAGAGAAGCATGGAACCTCCAGATGTGAAATGTTAATGACTATCATGCCTCCCACCCCAGCCATCCACAAGAGTGAGGCTTTGCAGCCAGCATGACCTTGGGGCCCTCTGTAGTGCCTCAAACTGCACCTGCGTGGGATTAAGTATCCTGATAGTGAGTGATAGCCCTGCCAGCTCAGGCTGAAACAGCTTTCACCAGATCAAACAGCAGCAGCAGCAGGAGGAGGAGGAGGAGGAAAAGGAGGAAGAAAAAGCAGCAGAAGGAAGAGTAGAGCAGTGCCTTCCCAGCTGGAAAGAATAAGCAATAATATTGATTTAGGTTGTTAAATTTGTCCAAGGCACCACCTGCAAAAATCTGTGCATGAAATACTTAGATGTATGTTTGGATCCCTGTTGGTTGCAGCTCACCCAAGAGCTACAGCATGGAAGATGTGTATCTAGACTGTAACCCAGGAACATCCCTCATGCAGTTTGTAATTACATTTTCACCTCCTTTTGAATCAGCAAGTTTATGGTCATTTGAAATTCAGAAGTGTACAGGCAGAAGAGATCAAAAGCATTTCACAAAAACATTTTCTAAGGCATCCATCACGCTGCTAGGTTTGAATTTTGCTAGTCCTAAAAAGAATCTGCAACATAACAGCATTCAAAATGTTCCTGAGTGGTCATGTGAGTTGAGTTTGCCATGATGTTTTTTAGTCCCTTGGAAATACAATTCCTACAACTACACAAGGGGCTACAGCATCAGTTGAAGCACCACTTCTGGTCAGTCGAGAGAAACTACAGAAAGGGATCTTTTATTAAAAATGGAGGTATTGCAATAACCCATTTCCAATATATTTCTACTTATACAATCAAATTAATTCTACCTGAAGGCTCTGTCTGAAAACAGCATTTCCAAACTTTCAGGAAAAAAAATGCTGTTGCTAGATTAGAGTGAGAGGAATTGAATGTGAGGACCAATTGAATCCTAAAATTCAAGAGATTTTCCTTTTTTTATTTTTTTGTTCCCTTTGCATCCTTTATTAAGAGCAGACTATCACTTCTTAGAATTTCTGTTTCCACTCAAAAGTGTTAGAAGTATTGACTGATTTGACCTGCATGTCATGGAATACTGGCATGCTTAATAAAATAACCTTGAAATGCATTCATAATCTTACAATTCAGCACTCGGTAGGAAAACAGTGTAGTACTCTTACAGTGACCTAGATTCAAGAGGAAAGGGTGGATGGAAACCTGAACATTTCCACAAAGCTACCTTTTATTCCACTCATCTGCATCTATACATCCTCCCAAATATACACTCCTCAGCCTGCAAGCATAGCAGGCAGGGCATAAACACTTCTCCTGTCTATTTTAATAGCAAATAATTCAGAGGAAAGTCAACTGCTTACATACCATGAGAGAAAAAAGCAGAGAGGGAGGGCACATTTATGTTTGCCAAGGCAAAATATTGACAGGCTCAGGACAAGGCCTAGATGTCCTCCAAAACTCAAAAAGTACGATAATGCCCCAAAGTGTGCCACTATGAAATGGAATTTATACACACAAATGAGGAAAGCTGATCTGTTCATCTGCTGGGTGACATACTGATCACTTCTGAGTGACATCAGAATGACATCAACAGTAGCCAATCACAGTGCTCCATAGGTATCTGGTGTTCTTGCACTATTCCATATTTATGGATAAACACTAGGAGGGTGTTAACCCTAAGCCATGTTTTTCTTCCCCATCATGTTCTAAACAAAGCATCTGTTTGTATTCAGCATCAAACCTGATTTAAAAAAATAAATAAATAAAAGAAAATGGAAGAAATTAGAAAATAGCAGCTTCAGTGTGTGTCAGTGTGTTCCCTGACAAATCCAGAAACAATACGTGGAAAGCGGGGGAGAGCAGCTGGAGGTACATGTCATCGCTTCCTGAAAACCTGTAGGCAGCCCAGAGCTTCAGCTCAGCTCTTCCATGGCTGGGAGATGGCAACACATGAGAAAAAAGCAGGTAGGGTCAAATATTAGGTCAAGGCTTTTGTTGTCACTAAAAAAACAAACGCAATTGTTATTTTCAACTAAGGCATTTTAAACTGTCTGAACAACTGAAGTACTGTTCCTCTTCCTCCAACATCACTGCCTCCTCTGACATGTTTTTTTGAAGGGGAAAAGCTTTTGTAAGGCGAGAAGTGCAGCCTATTTCTCACTGACACAGGGCACACTCTCAGGCAGGTGCAGCAAGAGCAGTTTGGGCAGACTGCGCAAGGCTACGGCTCCACACGCTCCAGCGCCCAGGCTCTCACAGCTGGCCCTGGGAGAGCAGCAAAGGGCAGAAACCTGCACATCTGTAATTGCCAGGGTCTCTGTGCTCCCAGGCTGGGTGCTGCTGAAGGCTGGACACTCGGCAGCTTGCTGCTTTGGCAAAACCACCACATAGCAGGGGTGACGCAGAGGTTTTCCTTCACTGATTGGAAGTGGTGCTCCTGGCAAAAGAAAAGTTTGTGAAGCTTCTCTTGGTGCCAAGCAAAACCAAAACCAACCTGCCACTCTCCTTTCCCATACAGTGACCATTGGAGGCATGCACATGCACACTGGGCATACACAAGCCTAACAATAGACTCCTTTATCAGTTTTCAAAACTTTACCACAAGAGCAAGGTTTCTAAGGAAGCAGCTTTAAGCTGGAAGCAAGCACAAGCCTGAGTTCAGGACACTGGCTTTGAGGTGAGCTGTCACCTCTCAGACTGGTGTCCCATTTAGACAATCTGTCCCAAAAGATTTAGCAAATTTACCAAGGAAAAAAGAAATAGTCAAAGCTAACTTCAAATGTATCTCATACAGGTACTTCAAAACATACTGTTTCTCCATTCATGCAAAATCCATGTATAAGCATTCTGATTATGTTATGCACCACCTTATAATTAACATGGCTCAAAGGAGCAGAGGGTGCCATATAAATATAAAGCTAATGAGCTGACTTAAAAGGCAGAACAAATAATGCAAAAAAACACAGTTTTTATTGGCCAGTACTTTATTCTTGTGCCACTTAATCAAACCCAGCTCGTTTTGCTCGTACTATATTGCTCTGAGCAAAAGCCTAGTGAGCTGGCTCTGCCATTTAACTACTTTTTGTTCAGCTATGCCTATTCCCTGGCTATGATAATACATATATTCATTACATGCAAATAGCACCGCATTATAACCAAATACAACTGAACTGCATCATGTTATGATTAAAATATACATTAGTGCCAAAGATGTAATTGCCTTCTTTCCTCCAGGACATTCTCTCTTAGTCCAGGAGCCCACATTACAGCCCATCAAGATAGCTTTATTGCTGCAGGAAGGGAAATTCCAGTCTCCTACCAGGCTCTCTCTTTATATCCTTTGTGGGGAAGGTTCATGGATAAAGGTACAGGAACTGTATCTGTGTCCACAGCTCAAAGAGCTACTCTGCACCATACACAGAACATTACAGAATATATTGACAGGCTCTAAAAAAACCCAAAAAAACCTAGAGGGGGGAAAAAAGAAAAATGCATATCAGGTGGTAGGGCCTAGAGTTAGTCTAAACCCCAAGAGGGAGATTTTAGATAACATGGAATTTTGCTGCAAGAAGGGAATTCGTTTCTAGCGGCACACGGAAATACAGTAAAAGCCTGCTTTCCTCTATGCCTCTGCTGCCAAAGGATACAGCTACTTCCTCAGAAGTCACCAGCTCATCTCCAGGAAGATGCACTACCAACAAGTCCACCCATATGGGGTGGGGAGCTAAACCTGAACAATCGAGATGATTTATAATATCAGTTAGAGAAACGTTATCCAGAGATACTGTTTTCACCACACTCACAGCACCTCTATTCTTGTTCTCCAAAATTCTAAAACCTAACCATGAAAATGCAAAAGAACTGGCTTACTTAACAATAGCACAATAGCTATCCAGCTTGTGTCTTTTTAAAAGGAAAAAACATTTTCAGTGATCGGAACTGTGTTCAGTATGCACTTACAGCTAAAAACAATTTAAAGGGAAATGTCTTTTATCTCAGTATTTTGTAATTCTTCATATTTTATACTACCTTATAAGTGTTGGTACATAAAATCTCAAAACTTTCTTCACACAGAATCTATCATTATGCCCAAGTTCAAAGCCTTCTTACAAAGTCATCTGCAAACACCACTATCTGAAAGGTGAATAGCAAGAACATTGTGCTTATAACTCTTAGAGGGGAACAGAAAGGTACTACCTTAAAACAGGGAAAAAGACAAAACGCTTACCCTTCCCTGCCTTACTGACCAAAACAACCTCCACCAAAAAGCCACAGTCCTGCATTCATCCCTCTAACATGTTTTCTTCCAGAACTGTTGAAGCATTCACAAATCACAAATACATTTGTGAAGTAAATTAAGTAAATTTAGGCTAGAACACTTGGACTACTATTTTCTAATGACGAAATAAACTTCAGTAGCTGAAGGGCAAGACTTCTGGCTAGTACAGTAATTACAGCCTTTTGATAAGACAGCCCTTGATAAATAGGGCATGGTTTCTCTGACTTCTGGGGAGGGAGAAATTTTGATTCTCTTTTTTCTGTTTTTTTTTTTTTGGTGGGGGGGTGGGGGTGGGTTTTGTTTTCTGATTTTTGGTTTTTGCTTTGTTTTTGTTTTGTTTGGCAGGTTTTTTGAGGGGGGAGTTTTGGGGTTGGTTTATTTGCTTTGGGATTTCTTTGAGAGATAGAGAGGGAGTACTGTAGTTCTCATAACCCCAGAACTCTGCAAAATATTCAAGCAGCGATGTAGCTTATGCATTCAAACTTCTCTGTAAAACCATCTAGTATTCACATTTCTTGTTATTCATTCCAAGAGAAAATCTGTAGTTGATGTAGATGGAGCAGGGTTTCACAGAAAGGCTTTTCATTCTTCGGATGACCAGAAAATTTTGCAATACGCTAAATATAGACACTATAGACCAGTGACCTGGGCAGAATAATTAAAGGACTGAAACTTCAGGAAGGGTTCAAATTTAAGTAAGGAAATATGTAACAGCTGTACTTCAACTGCACAATAACAAACTTTTTCAATGACAAAGGCCCTTTTTGTGCATTTTGCCATTTCCTGAACAAGCCTTCAGAAGAGACAGGAAGCCTGGCCATGCGGCTGCACAGTTGCTCTGACACTGGAAAGAATAAAGAATCGTGGTCATTATTATTTTAAGTTATACTACCAGAGCACAGTCTCAGTTCTTTTATTTATAATGATTCGGACCAGCTTCTCTAAACTCTTATTGAAAACACCTCTGATTCAAATCACGTGATAAAATAGGATTCTGCTGGCAAATCTGCTTTCTCCTGCTCTGGCATGTACATATCCCCCAAAGAGACCAAGGCAGCTCTTCAAACACTTGCTGTGTTGGAGGAGAAAGAAGGGCAAGACCTGGATTATATCGTAGACACCCACCCTAAAACAGAAAGCAATAAGAACAGTAGGAAGGCAATTCCTATTCTTATAAAAATATGTCTCAGTTCATTTCAAAAAGCATTAGTAAATCTCATCCTTTCACCCAATCATTTTCTAATATTAGCTAGGCCAATCTGAGGGTGTGTGTTACAGTATCAGCATTCAGAGACAGGAAAGAAAACAAGCAATTTATCCAGCTGTTTATCCATAACTGGTCCCTGAAGGACAGCTACTGAACAAGTGTTGGCAAGCCCCTCTGGAGCCGCGCCAGCTGCCAAAACCTCTCCACACAACACATGTGCTCTGGCACTGCCCTGCCAGAAAAGCAGTGACACACACACTCTCCTCATGTGGCTCCTCAGCAGCCTCACTGCAGGGCAGCCACACAAAAAGCACCCAAAAGGCACCCAAAAACCAGCAGCCTTGTGTGGGCAGGCACTCCAGAGGAGGACCATTCCCTCTGGGCTCAGACAGACAAGAGCAGATGCAGTGAAGCTCCCCATCGCTCCCCTGCCGCCCTGGTGACTCACCAGCCATCCCACTCACACTGCCTTCTGCTGGGGCTGGAATAAGTGCCTCAGTGGCTGGCCCTGCTGGCTTTGTGTGACTGGCATTCACACAGCTGGATTCTCATAGATCAAGTACTAGATTTTCCTATAAACCCGCTTCCACCAGAAAACAAAAGGTACCAAAAGGTCAAGTGACAAACTATTGACAAAATCTGACACAGTTCATTCTCATAAGCTAGTCATCTTCAGACTCAAAATACAGATTTCCTGTTGTATGATAGTTACTAGAATTCAGTGTTGTAGAGGAAATTCTGGCAATTCTGCTGGTCAGTTTTCCTCCCTATACCCGTTGGAATCACTTTGTATATGTAAACAACTTTAAATGGGTTGGGTGTCAAATATTTGACCCTCAAAACTTCCAAGATAGAGCATTATGTGGTACATCTTTAAAGGCAGATTACTATAATCAAAGCACTCGCTTTTGTCACTAAATACTTTCTTTTCCCCCGAATCTTTTTCATTCCCAACACTATTGCTGTTAACATTTTTCACTTCAAAAGAGGCACCAGAGTGCAAGATATGCAAGAGAAGCCCCACAGATAGAATCTTACTCAAGAACAGCTGCATGTGTTACTCCCAAACATAGCAGCAGGATGAATCCTGCTGTCTACTTTTAGGAGGAGGAAAGGATTATCCTCCCATTAAGGCTTCCTTGCAAAGACAACAAGAAAAGGGGCCAAATAATACCAAGTGTTCTGGCACCAGGCTGTGAGGATAGATACTTGCCCAGGGGCGATTCCACACAAGAAATTTGCCCCACATCAGGTAGTTGCTGGGTGACCTAAATTACCTCATTAAGAACAGGATCCTGCTTGCCTCAACTTCATCTGCCCAGAAATGAGGCATCTCCCCAGCAATGACAGATGAGCAAGGAGCCTGTCTGGTGCAGGTCACCAGCTGGAAACACCTCTTCAGGGAGAGCAGAGATCCCCCTGCCTGGGACACTTTGTTCTTCTTCATCCAGCTGAAGCAGGTTTAAAGCATTCAGCACACTGATCTACTCAGCCTCCTGGTTTCTGTTCTTTAATTTTTCTTAAGGCATATGATGATAGGATTATTAAGGAGGTGTTTTGTTTTCTTTTTTTTTTTTTTTTTATTAGTTCATTGCATCTCCTGTTCCAAAATACCTGGTGTATATGTCCACAATGAAGGCTGAAACATAACTAAATAAAGTAATTTTTTGGTATCAATAGTGTTGCCTGTTTAATCATTAGACTAATGGTTTTTATCACATTCCTTTGGACTGAAAGTTACTTTCAAGGGGGGGAGGGGGAGTTTGCTCCAGGCTTAGTCCTTGTATGCCAAGTTTCAGTCAGCAATGAATTTTAATGGCAAAGTTATAAACCCTTGAAAAGCCAAAATTTATAATGGAAATGCTGACACCATAACAGCTATAGCTAACAGCACAGGTGACACCACTCTAATATATTGATTCTTTGCAGTTAAACTGCTCCTAGGGGCTTAAGATTTTGTGCATTTTTAAGTCCTACAAAAAAGATTTTTGTAATTGTATTCACTCAGGTTTGAAGTCAAAGGCTCTACATATGCACAGCTCACTTTCTCAAGAACCTGAAGTACCTGATCAGTAGGACGTGCCCCAGGTTTGGGTGTTGTTTTAGGTTTGGTTTTTTCAGCAGATTGACTGTTTTGGAAAAGTACAGTGAAGAGGAAATCCTAACTAAGGAATATGAGCAGAGGACAGAAAGAAGAACAAATATACAGCTTGAAGACTGTAAGAAATAGCAGGTAAGGAGAAACAAGGAAAAGAAAAAGAGATTTTAAAACAGCTACAAATTGTAACTCTGAGCAGGAACTGAAAAAGAAAATCCATGCTAATGAAAGAATAGGAAAAAATGCACGAGGGAACAAGAGAACTCCTGGGAGAGAGCAGAGCAAGCAGACAGAATTACAGAATTGGAAAAGAAAAGGGGGAAAAAAAGTATTTTAACATAAACCTAACAAAACCATTGCTTGGATAAAAGGAAGAGGACAGGCAGCATAAAGAGCAAATAATCAGACTCATAAAAACCCACTTTGGTTTTGCTGGGTTGTTTGTTTTTTTGGTTTTTTTTTTGTTTGGTTGGGGTTTTTCTTGTATCTTCCTCACACATTCAAATTGCACTCCATTTCTCTGGAAGAAGTCCAAGAATTCTGTCAGTGCCAGGAAAGAGGTGACCAAGACATTTTACACTTTCAGCTGAAGTCAAACATCTGCTTGTTTTGTGGTAGATCCGGACATTAATAAATAACTTTTTTTATCTACCTGTCTCAATTGAAAGAAAATACTGCTAGTATTTCAGACTGTGTGTTAATAAATGTCACTGCCATCCAACATGACCATATAAATGATGCTAGGGTGCTTTCAAAGCAAGATGAAGAGATTCACAAATAATCAAAACACTCTGCAGGAGTCATTTCTGAACATATGCTCAACAAAAATACAGCATATGAAACTGAAGCTCCAGATGCTTACAGGTAAGCATAGTATTTTATCCAGCACAGGATTTTATTTATTTTTTTTTTAATTTTATTTTATGCAGCACAGGAAGAGGGATTTTTTTTGTTTGTTTTTAATAAACAGCATATGAACAAAAGAATGCATACATTGGAATTAGGAAAGGGGAAAAAAACCAAGTATGATCTGGAGAAATCCAGACCAGGGACATAGCTGCAAAGGCCAGCACAAAGCAAGCTCCTTCTTCAGCATTATGAAGCTTTGAAAACTTCAAGAAGCCAAAAGTGGGTCCCAAGGTTCCCCTCAATGCTCCACATTCACAGCTATTTTTATACATCACCCAGAATTTTGGAAGCACTATACTTCAAGAATTCTTTTCTCTTTCCATAGGTTAAGATAATGAGGCATTATTTTAAGAAATGGAAAAATAGCCCCTTCACTCCTCCCTAGCCACTGCATTTTATTTGAGGACATGTTACTCTGTAGTTAATAGCTCTGACAGTGTGCCAGGCCAGAACAGTCATAAACAGCAGTAATTCTTGAGCAGCTCTGAAGCTCAGTCTTGAATACCACTGGAGTCCTGTGTGCTGAGCTCTCCCTCCCAGTCAGGCTTATCCTGTGCTCTCACCACTATTACCCTTCTGCTTAAGAGCAAAGAGCTGCAGTGTAGAGGGTCAGGCCGTATGTAAAGCCTGAATTAAGTTTTCAGTCAATACTGTGGAATGGCTATGCTATTTCCTCTTAAAAAACCAAAAAGCTGGTGAATCTCAAGTGCACTGGGCATACTACATGACAGGAAAATGATCTTATTTAATCACTGGTGGGGGGGAAAAATGGCATGCAGGTTTCTGCTGGTGTGCTACTGTAACATTTGGCACAATCTCATTGGAAGGATTGTGTCATGCTGACAGATTAATGAGCTCTAAGAGAAATGAACAGATAAATACAGAATAAGCAAGCGACCTGCACTGACAGAGTTAATGCAAGTAAAGGCTCTGTGTCTCGCCTGCATTTGTCTGTGCTCAGCAGACTCAACAGATGAGAAAACATAAATGGAACAAAGCCAGAATATAACTTTACAGACAGAGATGATAATTTTATAAAAATTATGCTTCACTCAACTAATTAAACAGGTTTCATATATATTGAGAGAGAAGGAAAGAAATTCCCAAAACACAAGAGAAAAACAAAACTGGCCTAATGAATGATATAAAAGAAAGATAAATCCTCTCTTCCCCTTCTTTCCATTCCTTAAACAGTAACTTTTCAAGTTATATAATACTTCATATTACTTCAGGTTAGCGATTTAAGCTAACAAATAACTGTAATATACACTCTCTTTTCTATAAGAAACTAAAAAAAAATTAGTTTAATGTTCTCCTGTAAGTATAAAAAGTAAGAAACAATAAATTGTTTTCTAACACTTCACCTATGCAAATAAAAAGTACTAAATTAAACAGAGTAAGTATGAAATGAGATCAGAGTAAGGTACCAATGAGATCCCTTGTGTTTATGATCTATTACTGAATTGTATTCTCTGACCAAAAAAAACCTATTCTAAAACCAAATAAGAAAATCTATAGTTCACAAAATTTTATCAAGTAGTTAAAACCAGGAGAATCATCTGAATCACTTCTAACTACACCAGAAAACTGGAACAAACTATCAAGCTCAAGACTATTGAGAAATAAAAGGAAAATGTTGAAGTATTTCAGAAAGAATGAGAAAGAAAATTTCAATTCCCATATCCAACTATTCAAAGACAACAAACCCCAGAAGCATAAATCTTAGAGTCAGCTCAAAAAATGTGGAAAGCATGGATTACTTGTTATTTCAGTCAAACCTGTTTGCTCACCCCTAAATCAATATTTTCTAAGATGTTTTGGAAAAAAAATTAAAACAGAATAAAAAAAAAAAGAAGTCCTGAAGTGTTGGCACTTCCATGGTTTTCCAAACATGCTATGCAGCTGTGATTTGTTTGTGTTCTCTCAGGACAGCTAGCAAGTTTCAGAATATTGGATTGCTGTGATGAACTGCTGGGGACAACCAAAACTGAAGCCAGGCAGTACCAATGCAGGAGACCACCGTGGTTATTCCCTTGGCTCTGCCCACCCTTGCCCACCCCCCCCAGCAGGAGGCTGGGTTAGCCACTACACAATCCTGCTCTCAACTTAAAAACACCGCTTTGAGCTTACTGTGCTGAGCAGGGAGCAACTGAAATGAAGGAGAAGTTTCACAGGGGTATTTTCCAGCTGAAAAGAAAGTCACTCCAGGGGAAGGGAAGGGCAAACAACACCAGAATTTTACCACTTGGGTCACCTGAGTTTAGCTCTGCCCTGATCCTGAGCTGACATGAGGCACGCAGCCAAGGCAGAACTTACTGTAATGATAACAGCATGCAGAAGGTGACAGCAATTATGACAACCATGATCTTAACTAATTATTTATCCAACAAGACAAATGCGGGAAGGCAGAAGTTAGAGACTACCACCAGTGAACACTACTACACAGCATCAGCATCTTCCTGCAATTTTAAGGATATTTGGATCCAGAAGTTCAGAACTGATCATTTAGTTTTAAGTGATATGAACTTTCAAACCATAGAGTCCAACCATTAGCCAGGGATTTCCAAGTCCATCCCTTAACCATGACCCTAAGTACCACATCTACACATCTTTTAAATATCTCCATGAAGGTATTTCTGATAAGCAAGTTTTGTGAGGAAGAAGCTCCCTCACATCCTGCACTTCTCTATTTTTTATCTCCTCTAGCAACAGAAGTACCTGACACTGGAGATGGACTCTGTCACCTTTGCATTTGGTGGTATTAAACACCAAGGAAATGAGGTAAGTTCAAAGACTGAATTCAAGCAAGAGCAATGGACAATGAAGAAGTGCTGGCTTACATAAAGCAGCCCTCACTTTTGCAGTACTGCAGATAAGCATCTCGAAAATAATGAACTGAGGCAAAATAACAGCATACCACCACAGCCACAAGAGCCCTAAAATAGGAGCCTCAGCAGTAATTGTAACTAGACATTGGTTATTTCTTGGATTATGCAGTCAGAAGATTTCTATTTCAGATTTCTTTCTGTTTATAGTCTATGCTCTAAGAGATCATTAACATCCCCAAGCTATTCTCTGTTTAGGTAGCAGCAGCAACTTCTTTCTCACTAACAGAATATACTGATAACTGAGAGGAAAAATTCAGGCAAGATTGCCTCAGCAGTTCTTGGGTGCTTGGCAACTATTCTAACACACTCTTCCCACAATACCATTACTATGATAAGAGATTGTGATTCTTAAATAAACACACAGAACATTCAACATAAGTATAACCATAAGACACAGCTGATAATCATTGTGAAGTTACTTGCTTTTGCTCAAAAATCTTGGGGGTGGTGCTGTGCTATGTGTACAGCAGGTGATAATGCAACAACAGGTAAAGCAAGGCAAAGCCAAGACATCGCAATGAAACCTTTGAGCATGAGGATCTCTGAGTTGCCTTTAACAGTAAATACTTCAATATTGCAACAGATTATCCCAAAACTTTCTTCATACTTTCACAGCCATGGCAGATCACTCTTTCAAGGCTTCAGGGGAAGGAGGGAGAAGAAAGAGGAGTGCTTATGATATTTTGTTTAATTCTGTGATGACATTTGAAGTTCTAAGGCTATTAAATGGCAAGGTTGTGGGAAATTCACAGTGTATGCTATTCCAGAAAAAATGTTTAGCAGATCACCCAGTGACACAATATATTTGTCAACTGAAAATTCAGGATCCTATGGCCTAAAAAATGAGGAGTCACCTCCCCTTCCCCTATAATCAGGGGTGTTCCTTTCATACCATACATCCAAGTCTTGGGGCATTTGCAAACACTTAAAGTTTACTGGCAGAAGGCAAAACATCTAGGTAGCAGATTATTTCATTCTGTGTCTCCTAGTACTTTAAAATTTCTTGTCTCTTCCTTTTTTATAGGGACACTGACTGCAGAATGTTTATCTGGGAGGAGTTTGAGTTTGTTTAGTTGGGAGGTTTTTTAATGGTATCTGATGATTCCTTTGAGTCCTCTCTGGGCACAATTTTTTCTACTTGGTTTCAAAAATAACATGGGTTTAGTTTGTTGGCTTTTGGAGAGAGCTGGCTTTAAAAACGTTGTGTAGGTATATTCTCTTCTCTAACCTGTGCTTTGTTGAGGGTCCTGCCTGAGGTTGTTGTAGTATTACAGTGGCTTTCAGTTTCCAGGGCCTGCACTAAGGCAGTCTATTAAGAATGCAGGCATTAGTGTGAAAAAAGGCATCTGGGTTTTGCTATTAGCCCTAGGAGCTAGTTTTAAGCCAAAGATGTGTTTGAGAGTTGAGCCAGAGAGTTATTACAATATTTTCTGCTGTCACTATCTTTAATAAATAGCATCTTCCCAAGTGGTACAGAATTCCAGATTTCTAAAGCTCCATCACCTAAGTGAACTCAAAGTTCCCAAGACACAAAGCAAAAATGGAAACATGCAGCCAGCATGATTTCACAACTAAACAAACTATGGAAAGTTAGTCAGTGGTCTCTGTTTCAACCAAGCATCTCCAGAAAACAAGGGATAGAAGCACCAGCAAACCCAGTGAATCTTCTCTGTTTTGCAGAGCAGTCTCCTTTTGGCATTGTGAGCTACAAGAGAGAAGTTTGCTGTCAGTTACACGCAGATAAAAACAAGAGTAAAAAAGTTTTGGCAGGTGTGGAAGACTGTATCTAGTGGTAACATGACTACATTTTGACTAATGGTTTTAAAGACAAAGCAGAACGAAGTCTGCTATCATGGTGATGCTACCTACGGCTATTAAAATCCTGAGAAGGTGGAAGTCAGAAAAATTCATCTTTGTCAGTTTGTTCCTACTCTGACAGGTACACCATGGGATAAAAGATGCACCAAAAGACAGCACTGCCACATACATGCTCAGGAATTTATCAGAAGTCTCTTGGTATTTTGGGAGATTTCCTTACATCCTTAAACACCTTGCATGGCAATCGTATGAAGTAATTAAATGAGAAACTCAGCTTTCTTAAGCCTGTTATTTGTGAAGAAGAGTTCTTAAAATAAAAATTTCCAGTACCATGCCACTGACCGAGCAAAAGTTTAAATATAAAATGTATATAAAATGTAATACTTTTAACATGCCCACACATAAAATGTTCCTCAGAGAGAGCATCCTGAGACCAGTGGTGCAGCCACTCCTCTGACAAAACTCAATAATCTGCTAAAACCATATAGCCTCAGATCCTGCTGACAGCAAGATAAGTTGTTTGGGAAGAGCTGATTATCCTTGTGTGCAGGAGAAAACACAAGATCGTCACCACTCATCTGCATGCTATATCTCTGCATTAAACTATATTAAAATATGATGGGCACTGCCTATGATATCATTCCCTAAACTTGTATATTGTCATGGCCATCTGTTTCTGGGTTTGAGAGGAGTTTTTTGGAGGTTTTTTTTGACAGTTTTCAATTTCAGTATAAAAACTTTCACAAACAATTTAATTAAAACTATATTATAAGTAAGATTTCACAAAAAATATTATATGTTACACCCCCAAAATCAAGTTACAGTTCATGAACTTCAGTCTCCTCCTCCTATCAATGTGACAATTTTGACCAAATAAGGCTTTCCAGTTTTTCTGGCCCAATTTCCATAATTATGTAACTAAACTATTTAAGATCCATGATTCTGTTACCCACATAAACAGGTTCTCTTTTGTGTTTTTCTTATTCTCTTATGCACAGAATCACAGAATATGCTGAGCTGGAAGGGGCTTACAAAGATCAAGTCCAGCTCCTTGTCCTGCGCAGCATCATCCTCAAGAGTCACACCAGGTGCCTGGGAGTGTTGCCCAAATGCTTCTGGAACTTTGTCAGGCTTGGTGCTGTGACCACTGCCCTGGGGAGCCTGTTCCAGTGCCCAAACACGCGCTGGGTGAACTTCAGCAGGTGAAAGCGATGGATTCTGATGAGATGCCAAAAAGCAGCGCCATGGAGAGGGCTCTGGGGGCAGATAGAATCTGAGCCAGCAGTGCCCTGCAGCCAGGAGGGCCAGCCCTGACCTGGGGGGCATCAGGCACAGCATCACAGCCAGGCAATGAGGGGATTGTCCCACTCTGCTCTGGGGTGGCCTCACCTCCAGTGCTGGGGGCAGTTCTGGGTGCCACAATACGAGAAGAAGACATTAAACTGTTAGAGAGTGTCCAAAGGAGGGCCGTGAGGATGGTGAAGGACATTGAGGGGAAGTGTGTGAGGAGCAGCTGAGGTCACTTGGGCTGTTCAGCCTGGAGGAGACCAAGGGGAGACCTCACTGCAGTCACAACTTCCTTGTGAGGGGAAGAGGAGGGGCAGACACCGATTTCTTCTCTGTGCTGACAATGACAGGATCCAAGAGAATGGCCTGAAGTTGTGTCAGGACAGGTTTAGGTCAGATATTAGAAAAGAACTGGTGTATGTGTTTACATGTAAACTAAAAACTGAGGCTCACCAATTCTGATGTTTAGTTGCCCTCTCCCTGTTTAAGAGGGAGGAAAACAAATGACCTTTTTTTCCTGCTTCTCTTGCTCAAGTCACTATTTGTTTCACAATTAATTCAGTATAATGGCCAGTTGTGTTTGAAATTCATTCAGATAATCTTCCCAAATCCTTTGGATCTAGATGGTTTGAACCTGCTAATTTACATGGCAGCTCTAAACTTTTTTTAATGGCACTCTTAAAATCCTTTCCAAGAGCAGCCAGGTTTGCATGACTGCCAGTCTCTCCTTTCCCTGGAACCTGCACTTTCTCATCAGAAGCATTTTGAACTCGCTCTTTACTGGCACATGACACCCACAGACATTGAACAGTACAGAATATATGATCTGACTATTCTTACACACACACAGAGTCCCTTTCTCATTTGGAACAGGATAATTAGTGAAAAAACTTTGATTATCTCAAGCATGTAGCTTTCCTCATTTATAAGCAACGAGCTCTAGAATAGTTGAAGTACTATTCTCCATGCCTACTGTGTGTACTTTAGAAAAAATACCATGGACATGATATTATATTTTGATGTCTGATTTTACATATCTGCACTATAAACACCATGGACATGATATTATATTTTGATGTCTGATTTTACATATCTGCACTATGAACACCTTATTATATAATAATGCAGTCACATTAAAACCAAAGGAGTGCTGAGATTTTTTTGTTAAATGACCCCCCAGCAGCAGCTGCCCATACACAGAGAACATGTGGTTCTGGACAGCAGGCCCTGTGACAGAATAACCAAACATCTCAAAAGGGAAGTTTTCAGTTGTCACAGTCCAAGTGCATCATTTCTACTGGAAGGATATTGCAATCTGCAGATTAACCATGAATTAAATTTATATTAAAAAATAATATCCTGCGTTTTACATGCTAAATTAAAACAGATGTAATTAAAGCCTTTGAAAGTAATTTTGGCTGGTGCTTCATTTATATCTACAGCTCAAACAGACACTTTCTCAGGCATTTGTGCCAAATTTGACTAATTTTTCTGCTCTGTGTTTTAATTACTGTATATGCTTTCCTGTTGCAGTTAGAAATATCATTACACACTTGAACAGCCAATGCTATGAGAAAGTGTGTGCTTTTTTTTTAAGCCTAGTGGTATTTCAAATGGTTATGTGATGATGGCAAAGCTCACAGATGCTTCTGCACACTGTTATAGTCGGCCTGTACACAGACACACCCCAGCATGACCCACAGCTGACCTTGGCTGCAGCAACACAGCACACCCAGAGCAGCCTTACAGATGTAAGAGAGGCTACTCAGCGTTGTGCCACCATACTTCTCCTGCTTTGGCACCTAAATTAAAGCCAACTTCAACAAACATTTTCTTCTCAAAGACTGATTTGTTTGGAGTTAAAGATTCCTTGCATCCCATCCCTCCTGTGCTAACACACAAAAGGCATTCCAGCCCTGAACCCAGTTCTTACAGTGTAGCCCTGTACCAGCATCCCCAGGGAATCCCAGCCTCTTAATGTACAGGTTGAATTTCAGGGTCTTAATAAAACCTATTCCTTAAGTTCAAGAGTCTATGTCAGACAACTAATTTTAGAGATCACCCCCTTCTACTGCAACTTCAAGGTTTCAGTCCACTTGCAAAGTTAAACAGGAGGAATTTCAAGTACAAAGAACCTGTATACTACAGAAATCCATTCCTTGTTTTGCTTGGCTTAACTGCAGAGTTACCTCCCCAGGCAGCCAGCTACAAGCTGTTAGTGGAATTGGAGTTTTTGATAATTTGGTGAGATCTTCCTGCAAAAACAGCCTTGTTCTCCTCCTTGGCTTTGTAGACCAAACCACATGATGAGGTCACTTCTAAACGTGTGTACCACATACTATAGGTATGTGTGTACTTCCACGTTGTCTATGGTTAACACCGACAGATTAGTGAGCAAGTTCCCCCTGAATTATACCAACAATGTCCACACCAAATGCTTCGATGAGTCTACATTACAAGAAAATGGGAACAGTTGCAGGCAGGAGAAGGCAATCACAGCTGTCTTAAAGTGAATTATGTGGAAGGATTTGCAGATAAAAATAAATGGAGTGGATTTAGAATAGCAACTTCTGAGAGCTGGAGATATTTTAAATATTAATAAAATGTATACTTTTTATAAAGTTATGAGTCAGACTCGCCACTCAGTTGTACAAGCAAAAAATTTAACTCATCACAGAGACATCAACAGAACTTGCTTTTACACCTATGTGGATTTGAAAAAGTAGAACTTGGCCAAAAATTTTTTTTCTAAGAGGAAATATACTTTTGTGTGTTGACTGGTAAAAGTAAGACAAGCTATATATGTAAAATGTTCATGTACTTATACCAATATTTGTATAATAAATATTCTCTTCATTTCAGTAAAATTCAAAACAACTATATGTGATAACATAAATTATTCCCTTAATGTGGAGAATATGCAAAGAAACTAACGCAATCTAGTTTTTGTCCTATGAAAGTGTCCCAATTCAGGCTGTAAGGGGTGTTCTGCAATCTGATCCAGTGAAAAATGATGCTGCCCATGGCAGGCAAGCCAGACTGAGTGGTATCTTTACAAATCCCTTCTAAAACCAAACCATTCTGCAATTCCATGAACAAACAGAAGAATGCATTACTGTTCTCAGAGTAGATGTTTCAGAATTACAGTGCTCCTTATGAACAGTGTCCACTACAAATAAAGACAACATTTTATGCCATATTAGGGGGATTTTTCAGTAAGGATGTCTAAACAGGGAAATAGGACAGTGAACCAAAATATGAAAGCTACTCAAAGCAAGTCTGAAATTATCAGACATTTTCCTAATGAACATGTCACAAGCATGTTTGACCCACACTAAGCTTTACCACGAAAACCTCTACAGCCCTGTTGTGGCGATTCAGGCACATCTAGGTCTAGATCCTGGCCTGGAGCATAAAACCATGGAAGTACCCAGCCCTGTGCCAGGAGAACTGCACTGCAAGAAGCACCTGTGCACCCAAGTCCTGGAACTAGTTTCAGATACACAACCTGGAGCATGGCTTTTTTCTTTATGGTGGCAGTGTTTACCTGCACTGAAATTCAGTGTTTACCATTACAAAGAAGTGGAGCTGGGAAGCAGTCCCCTTCGAACAAACAAAACCTTGTTTTGTACAACTTTTCCAAAGCTTCACAAAATTCTAGATGCCAAAGCATCAAAACCTCATTTTTTGCTTATTTTCAGGCTCTTCCTCAGGAGGTTCATCATGCGAATCCAAACCTCTCTGCTTTGCCTGCCATTTATGGATTTTTAATAGATCTTGGGGTAGTAAATACTCAACTTTTCCTTATGATAAAAGCTCTGTTTTGAAACATAGAACACTCAAAACTTGCAATGCAGTCCCCAAAGAAAATAAGATAAAAGTTTTAAACTAGTATGCATTTGGAAAGCTCTGAGTAGTCAGCACTTTCTATCTGTGATGCATATTCCTATTTTTATTGTATTCATTCCATAGAAGAAACACCTACCTTCACTGTGTTTCTTTGCCCCAGCTTATCAGTGCATGCCCTTGACCAAAGTACAAAAAACAGCATTTACCAACACTCTGCAGGTGAAAAACTATTCCTTCCTCTGTATAAATTATACATCATGGGAGCTCAACATTTCTTTCATGCTGAAAACCTATTCAAGCCTTCCCACATCTGTAGGCTAAGTGGTTTGCTCCAGCCAGGGGGGCCGACAATTGCTGATATTTCAAGAAACCTAATCTCTTAATGTTTGGGATCAGACGAAGGGTATGGCCATAAAAGAGACAGCTTGAAACAGGCCTAATCTCCAGCATATCTGAACCTACAGATGGCAGAGACTCTGAGCTGCCACCAACATAGATTCGACTGACTGGAGTCTGCCTGCCCAAGGGTGGTCCAAGCAGAGCGATTCAATCGCGCACGGAAATCTCTCACGCCGATATTTCTGTGCTGGGCAAGGAAAGAAAGGATTGGTGCTGGCTTGAATCGAGCATGCACCGCTTCCATCAGACGGCAGCAATGCTAGACTGCTGGCCAGACAATATTCCTGCACAATCCTGCTCTGAGCGTGCCAAAATTCCTACTTCTTCACTCCCAGACTGCCAGCTTCCTTCGGTCTGCCCCTCACTGGTGATTCTGTGCCTGAAGATTTCCTGACCGGACAGCCCCGTGCTGCCTTTCCCAGTTTACGGTCACAGACGCATTGTTATTTCTTATGGAGATGCTGAACATTTTCCCAGGCAAATTGACCACTGATCAGTGCTGGGACTCAGCTTTTCCATTCAGCCAGCTCCATACCATGATACATAAGGGTACATACCCTTGTCTCTCCTCCAGCAGAGCAATAAGCAATACACTCCTTCCTTCCTTCCTTGTCAAATATGAGCATTTCCACCTCAGCTTAACTTGTTCCTACTCTGTGCTAGTTGTAAACGTTCTAAAACAAGTTTAAACTTTCAAGCTGATTTTTCAGTTTACTGCAAACTAAACCTCTGGGTCAGCACATGCATCCAAAGACCAGAAACAGTGATAAACAATGTGCGACACAGCCCTCCCGCAGTGGTCCCTGAAATAAGAGGAGAGACCGCCCTGACTGTTTGCAGAGCAGCAGTGTAACCAGAATTAATAATTTCCAAGAGGGATGATCTGAAGAGCTCAGAGCCCAAAAGAGGGCCAGCCTCCCTGGAACACAGCACATCTGCAAAGCAGGATGTTTTCCAAGCTAAGAGCTGATGTGTTTTTCTGGTGAGGAAGCAGGAGGCGTAAGGATTATGGCTGCTTTTGAGGGCCCTGGGAAGGTGGGGGAGGGAGGTCAGGCACATGGGGCACATTCACACAATTATCCAGGCACAAAAAAAGAGAAAAAAAAAAAAAAAAACTATCCTGATCCCTCCTTCAGCAGAACAGCAGCAGTGCTCAGCAAGTCATGAATTTACTGCGTGGGAGTTGTTTCAGCTCTCTCAGGGAGCTTTTTCTGCCTATAGTGCATATACTGGGTTATGTGTCTGGTGTGTCTTTCATTAACTTACAGAGCCCAAATATAAAAGACATATGAAAGCTGGGGAAGTGACAAAGCAAAGCTGATTTCCAGATTGGAATTTCAAGAGTTAAACTGATTTTTTCAAAAGTACTCATCACCATAGACTGTTTAATAATAAATTAGCTGAAAGGGAAAAAAGAGTGAGTTAAGGCTATCACTCCCCATTTAACTTGATTTAACAGGTTAAAGGTCAGTTTTTAAATACTTCAAGACAGAAGGACTTTTGTTACTAAAGTTTCAAACACCAGAGCCCATTCTGACTGGCTAAATACTTATACCTATAATTAAAGTGTAGATTACAAGGGAAAAAGCAATACAGAAACCACTGAACAGAAAGTCAACATGATAAAATTAGTTCCATGCTCCTATTAGAAAGCCCCTCTAAATATCCCACAGCTGGCTAAAGAACCAGTACCTAGCTGTACACCTGAAAGAACACATCCATCCAAGAGCAGTGTTCAGACAGAAAAGGGCCAAACATGTCAAAACAACAATTTTTTTTTTTATTTGCCAATAACTGAGTTTGCATTTTAATGTCTGTGGAAGAAATATATGCTCAATTCTCAAAAAATTTGTCATTTAAGAATGTAACTGGAAGTATAAGCCCAAAGACAACACAGAAGAGAGCAGATCTCAACCAGCAGCTTTAATGAGACTGAAATGACAAGGAAATCCTCACCACAGAAACAGAAGTTTGTCATTTTTTCAATGAAGTTTTATTACTTCATTTCACCTAAAGCTTCTTGCACATTGACTGTCCTGTACCCACAATATCTGCAACAGTTCTCACTACCTGCTGCCAATACCAAGTGATGCATTATTCTTCCACATTAGGACCATCAAAGCCAACTTTAAGGACAAGGCTGTCCCTCTCCCAGGAAATTCCACTTTAATAATTTGCCACAAGTTAGGATGCCTGAAAGAGTTCAGAATCCAAGATTGTCATCAAAAGAACAGTAGGTTGGACCAAAATCTGGTGGCCGATTTAAAGAAATCAATTCCTCCTATTCTGAAGACAAACTACAGACACAGAGCAGTTTCATTTAAAGTTCTGGTATTAGACTCTGCATCTTATCAGTGCAACTTTAAGAGAGTTGTTTCACAATATGGTGCAGAAGATACATTTTGATTAATTTTTAAAGATGAAAATGGTTGTGATAGAACTTTTGTAGCTAATGATCAAACCCTAAATCCTGAGACCTTTAAAGCTTTTAAAAAAATACAAAAAAAACCACAAAAAAAAACCCCCACCAAAACAGATAGTACTATTTTCCAAGAAGAACTAAGTTTTCTCTGGCAACATGAAAAGTTGAGCTTATGCTATGGACACCTTACAGCTTTATGCTTTATTTTTACCTTACTTTTACCTAGTGTGGCTGTAGCAGTGGCTGAACAGCACTCCTGAGCTCCTGCAAGGGATGAGCTTGCAGGTGACCAATGTAAGTTTATAATAATAAATTAACAAAGTTTCTACAGCCCTCTACAAGATCAGAGAGTTGTGGTATCACACAGGAGGTTCAGAGCTTGGGAATTCACTTAAAATGTAAGTTAGAGGGCAGGAGAGCACTGGGAACCACTGCCAAGTCTACTGGCAGTTCAGTTCTCCCCCTCTCTCTGCTGCTGCCCTGCAGCTCTTAGAGTGAGGCACTTGTCTGCATCACTGGGATTACACAACCACTTATCAGCAGAAACAAGACATGATTCACGAATGCACATGAAGTGATATTTCCCATGGAAAACAAGAGACCATGAAAAGCCAATTCTAGAAATGAAAAGTTTCTTATATTTCTTTTTAAACATACTCACAATGGTTGTCCTTGGCAAAAAAACTCAGCCTTTAAGGCAAAGCAAGCCTGTGACCAAGACAACAGGCAAACACATGAAATTTTTTTCCTTGAAACACATATTAAAAGTCAAGTAGCCAAACCCCATAGTTTGCTGTTTAGCAACATCACCACCATGACCAGCAGCCTTTACATAAGTTAACACATAGATATGATATTAGCATTAATATAAAGGAAAACTCTTGACAATTTATTTCCACCATTTCTATCCCAGGTTTAAATTCCATCCCCTCAGACATCTGGGTTCTGATTTAAACTACTACAGCAGACAGTTTGAGTAGAGCTGATCAGAAAGTTTATTTAAGATTTTTGTTAAACAAACTATTTTCTTGCGAGAAGAGTTTCTGAAAACTTGAGAATTCTCAACCTGAACTGTGGGACAGGAGGAATGCCCCAGAGGGCTCCCATTGCACAGCACTTGCCTGAATTTCCAAAGCCCTGTCTCGCCAGGGTCATGGCAAACAGTGAGGAACAGATCTGCTCTTTCACCAAGGACTACTTCTTCATTCAGCTGATCACTGATTAGGCAAAATAACTGCATGTTATAATTATGACAGAGTGTAATGGCTATGCATGATGGAGAGAAAGTTCAAGACCTAAAGTTGATATCTAAGCACCCACTCTCACAGATTCTCATAAGATGCCAAAAGTACTTTTGATGATTTTCACCATTTTTTTAACAGCTGCACTGCCTGAGCTGTTCAGAGTTTTTATGTAATAACTTTAATGTATTTTGCTGCTTCTTTCTGCTCATTACAGATGAGATGCCCGAGCCATATTCATTCAATACTACAGAGAAAAGAGAAACAAAGAAGAAAAGAGAATAAAGGTCACTGTCAGGCCAAGATCAAGTCTGGAAAATTTCAGCTTGAGACACAAGCACTTCAGGAAGTTATAAGCAACTGAAACAATAAAGGAATTATAATTGAAACACTGCAAGAATTTTAACTATAGCTCTTTCCATGCTAACTAAGTATTATTTAATGTATTTCAGCAGCATTCAGAAACTCTTCTCAACATGAATGATCTGTGCTATCAAGATCACTCCCAAGCCCCTTGGAAAAAAGAGATGATTGGTACTGGCCACAGCTGCAGCTGATGGAGATTAGCACAGCTCCCTCATTTCCACTTACATCAGTGAGTCACAGGAAAAGCGATAAAAAGGAAACAAACCAAAACTTGTAACAGCTGATCTAGTTTACTTCTGCATTGCTTCCCTCCCAGCACAGAAGGGTGTCTCTGCCAGCCTCTCACCAGAGCAGCTGACTGAAGTGTGGCCTGTTCTGATGCCTCTTGCAAGGCTACGTTTCTCCAGTTGAAGAGAACTGGATGTGCAAATCCCAAATTCAGTGGTTCTGTTCCCAATTCCTCTGAGCACATTCCCATCATGTCCTTGCCTTGCTCCTCATAGAAGGGCCATGAATGGAATGGAAGCCTAATCAAAATTATCTCTGACTCTCCAGAACAGATTTAGAATTGTGAACAGAATAAATGTACCTTTATTTTTCTCTTCACTGCTCCAAACACAGAATCTAGAAAGACATCCTATAACTGCTGAATTCCTGTTGAGATAATCCTAGAACGTTCATTTTTCCAACCAGTGCTCTGCTAAAAATTTCAGACATCAATGAAAATTCTGTGTGCCATCTCAGGAATGTAGAATCATCTCTCTACACCTACTATTAAAAAAAAAAAGTTTCAAATTCACTCTACTTGACTTCAATTAACAAGTGTTTTTGAAGGGCAATACATAGAATTTCTAGTGTGTCTAACACTGTGATTCCAATTCTAATGTGTCTAATAACACTGTGATACTGTGTTTCAGTCAGAAACTAGGTCATAAACTTCTCTATTGGAAAGCGTTTATAGCTGCTTGGACGGGATTATTCTGTTCAAGAGGTTATAATAATAAAGGAAGCTTGCAAGCATACTTTTTCCAAACTCTCGGTAGGTCAATGCCAGTTTGGGAAATTGGCTCATTATTTATCCTTGTTTGGCTTCTTCAATTTCAATTTCTTGTTTGTTTTGACCTCATTCTGGACAAATATAAAACTTACTCTTTCATTTAATTAACAGGAGGGGGACTATAGAAAAAAATCTCTCATTTATTCCAGTTCCAGAAGTAGCTTTACAAAAATATTGTCAAAGTTTCAAGAAGCATTCAGATATTAAGAGTCCTGCCAAAGTTTACAATGTAGTTATATCCTGCTACAGAAAAAAAGAATATATTAAAAAAAAAAAACAACAACAAAAACAAACAAACCACAACCCTGCTGTTTTTATAATTTTATACAAATCTCTGGCACGAAACAAGCCACCTCCACATATTCACATGCATTCAGAGGATCTGTGGATGAGCCTTATTCTCCTTAGTCTAATCAAGTTGTCCAACTTATTTTCTCCATTTCCAAACTCTCTTATTTTTCTCAGCGACTCCTTCCTGTACAGGAAAACAAATCATATTTTTCCTTTTCCCCACCACATCTCCCTTTTGAAGGCTTAAAACAGCCAGCAAACAGTTCACCCACAGTTCTTGTATTGCAAAGCTTTTTCATTTGAGGTTCCTTCTTTTGGCTTTCCATTAAATACCTGGTCATTTTGTACCACAATCAAGCTCACTGTCCATCAGCCTCACAAAAGGGATTCAGGTGAAAACCTTTGCCCATTTTCTGGGGACTCGAGGAACAAGGTGCTCAAGAGTTTTCTCTAAGTGAGCTAGCTGGCTTCGCAGTCTTTTACATGTTTTTCTATGAGTCATCAGAATGCACACAGTGGAGTCATCATGAAGTGAAATAGCCTTGAATTATATGCTACATCCAATTTGCCCTTATCTCATAAGGATTTAGCCCCAAATATGGACACACAAGGGAAGATAAGGGCACTTGGGATAGGAAAAAAGTGTACAAAATTCATCTGGTTCTGTAATCACTTATTAAGTCCAAGATCTCCACTGTTTTTAACAAAAACAAAACTCAAGCGCAAAAATAAACCAAACTTCTATCCAGCTGCATAAATTCTGTCTCCCAAATATTCTCTGCCAAGAAGGAGAATCAGTGTAATTAAATTATTCTCCTTCAACTGGTTCTAAGATTTTAGCCAAGAGCTGTTTTAGTTTCTGCTTGCTTTTACAGAATTTGAAATGCCTTTACACTGAAAAGTGTCATATTCTGGATGCTGTAGTTAGCACATTCAGAGTCTAAAATTTTACATTTTCAGAGGCCCACCTTCACCCTTTTCCAGTTCAGCAAAGCTACCAAAATAGTTAACATCATATATGTTGAACAGTGTGTTTCTGAGACTTCATCTTAGCAAGTCAGATAGATTTATGCAATATTCACACTTCCTTCCATAGTCTCAACACATCAGGTGAAATATGTACAGTCAGGCACTCAGTGCAATGATTTTGCTGCAAAAGCATCATTGAGATATTTATTTTTTTTTTGTCCACCTAAAGTTTCTGTGAACCCAAAAGCAATGTTCTAAATGCGCAAAAGAAAAATAGAAAAAATATAGTTCTGTTCTGATTAATGGTCCTATATTTTAATGTCTTGCTGGGAGACTCAACCCACTGAGTATGTATCCTCAGGATATTTTAAATTTATGGTACTTTCTTCCACACAATCTTGAATACTGTCAGGAAAAAAAAATGGCAGGATGACTGCTTAACAGATGACATAGCATCTTCTCTGTTGCTTTCTGTAACTCTAGGAGGTACAGAACATAAACCCCAAATTGCTATTAAAATCATGGGAAATAAACTAGAAGATGAAAGCAAGACAGGTCTGAGCAGCTGCCTCAAACCTATTCATTAGGAAGGCACTAGCAGTGGGAGGGCCACCGAAGGCCCGCAGTTTCATTTCATTTCAAGGAGATTTTAGTCTAGCTGCTTTTTAAAGTCTTCTTAAAGTTCTGCACCCATCATCCTCTCCTACCAGCTCACTGGAACAGAAAAGGCTCAGCTCTATTCCTGACTGTCCTGGCACATCAACCCAGGCCCCAGATTAAATGAAATTAGCAAGCAGGCAGTTCTAAACTAACTTCAGGGACTACTTGCTTCCTCCCTCCTGGAATTCGGCTGGGCGATCTGGAACAGTGCAAAGTGGCAGAGCCTAAAAAAACCACCTGGGATCCAAACACAACCTCACAGATCCACAGAAAGCGAAAGCATAGCCAAGACTACTTAACAAAGAAGCCAGCAGTGACTCAGGTGTCCATCTGTGGAGCATGAGAGGTTCATCTGGGAAGTAATCACACGCTCCACTCTTCTCTTGGCACCAGCTGTCAGTCACTTGATGGGACAGGAGGGTGCTATGCCATCCCTAAATCTCTAGACCTAAGCTGGTCCTTGATCCACAGATACTGATATTTTGATGTGTTTTGTATATTTATGCTCCTGGACCCTGCAAGTTGGAGAATAAAGCCAACTCCAGGGTCATTCCTCTGTATATTTTGTGTCCTTGCCTTAAGACACCTCTTTAACACTGTACCTAGAGATCTGGCTCCAATCTGAACACAAGCAGTCTCCACCACATCTATCTTCACAAAGCTCTCACAAAGGAACAAGAGGGCCAAATTGGAAGGCCAAAGGTACTAAAGCTCAAGTGTGACTAAAACCAGAATTTACATATAAGCCCAAGCCTTTTTCACTGTAGCCAAAATGTGCACTCAACAATACCCACCTTCACTTTGGAGCACTGGCTGTCTGGCAGCTCTACCCTGCCAGCACAACAAGGTGATCCTCAGGCGCACAGAAAGCTCAATATAGCCCTGGGCATATTGAGTTGTGCAAGAAAAAGCACTCTGGACACACTATTTTCTCTACCAGAAATGCAAGCATATTGGTATGTAGCCACTTAGTTCCCAGGGATACAGAAACTAAAGATTTTGTCCATGTTTTCCCAGGAAGCTTGTGGCACAGCAAGCATTAAATCAATACCAACTTTTGCTTGCCTTTGTGTAAGTTTGCATTAACTTCCAAGGATATCAAAAACTTGACAACTATATCCTGAATTGGCACAGCCTTAAAGAACAACTTAAGTTACCTAAACCACTCAAGAAATGCTGAAATTATTCTTATATTCAGGCCTATAGTTGCAACTGCTAACGTGAAATAAAATTCTTATGGAAATTTATACAGTAGCGAGGGTAAAGACTGTAATAGCAGCAGCAGCTTCTGTTACCAGGGTTACCAAATCTAGAAGGAAAACAAAAAACCTGCTGACAATGATTTACAGAGAGATATACGTAAACATTCATGTAGACAAGAAATTTATATTTTGTATTCAGTGAGTTTTAGTGGTGCAACATTAAAGACTGCTACTATTGAAGCTGAACCAAAACAATGTGAAGAAAGTTAATGAACAGCCACACCAAATGGCATATGTCTGATTTCTTACCTGAAGTGTGTTCTGTTCCTCCATCCATCATTACTGCTGTCCCAGGGCAATGCTTCAGCAACCACATAAAAAAGATCTGGTAAACTCCTAAGTGTTTAAAAAGAAAAAGCATGTTACACAATATAAAAGCCACCAAATCCATTGCAAATAGAATAACAATACTTCAGAATTCAGTGTGACACTGAATTTGCAAGGATTTTATTTTTTTTTTTAGTTCTGATGATTTAGTCTTTCTCCATGTATTCAAAGTTGTGATACATTCTGCTGAGGCAGTATCAGAACCACAAGTAACACAACTACTAACAAGACTAATTATAGATAGAAAAATCAACATGACATGTAAAAATAGAATAATCAAAAAAGAAAGAGTAATCCACAGTTGGTTTGATGATTTGGCACCTACGCTCCATCTATGTATTTACTTCTTGATATTAATTCACAGTAATTTTATAGAAGTTTTTCAGTACTCTCAGAAAAAGAAATAACATTTTCAAATTATGGTTGTATTTTACAGAAAGAATGACTTATGCTAAAATTGAAATACATCTTTCCTTTATATTTTTTCCTTTCTTTTCAGGTGGAAAGCTCCATGTTTAAGTGTCCAGCTACAAAGAATACTTTAAAATTCTGGACACAGCTATGTTTGGTGGTGCATTTTGACTTTAGAACCACAACATGAGTACATTAAAAAGCTCTGCAACTTACATCAGTTAAATGATATCTCTGCGAAGTCTTCTTTTCATAAATCAAATACTGAATTGGAAAAAATGTGCACTTGCTAGCATAACATGCATCTGCTTGGTTAACAGAGTAATGATGCAGATGGGAAATTAACCTTTCAGATTTCAGGTTCTGCAGTTAACTCCCATGCCTGTAAGCATAGTACCATAAACTTCATGGACATAACAAGATTTCTAGGGCACAGGAAAAGTCCTTCCTCATTGCAGCACACGGATTGGTCTCCTCTCACAAAGGAAAGCATATTTTACTGTTGAACTACTTCTGTAACACAAATCTCCTCCCTGCTGCACATTATAAAACTATCTTCCTCATATCTAAAGTACACAATGCAAACTCCACATAGGTGCCACTCCATTTCCAGCAATCTGCAGCACATGGAAGAGCATTCTGATTTCTGCTGCTTCAATGCAGTTGCTTCTCATGGACAGTCCAGCTGGCTACTCCAGTAAGTGAGGGTTAGTGAAGCATCACTCAGGATAGGGCTACAACTGTGTTTGCCTGTACTTCATTTACAAAGAGATGAAGCTTTCAAAATCCACAAGCAGATATCCATGTCATCATCTTCAAAACTTGAAATGTTTTATCTAATATTAGCTTTTCTATTTTATGTCTTTTCATGTCACCCCAATTTTACATAACTGTCTGAAAGCCTAGACATCCTCATGCCCAATTATGCAGCAGAGGCTTCAGTCTATCTCTGTGTTAAGAAATAAAATACAGCAGGATCGGGTAATATTCTTATTTCATTAGTGATACTTCTCATATTTGTTCGGTTTACAAATTAAATCAATAAATCAATCAGATAAAGTTAGCTTTATCCAGAATGCATCTCATAAACTTGGTGTACATTAAAGCTATTACATAGCAGCCGGAGACCCTAAATTACAGTTCCCAATCCATGTTTAAATCCCACTAGTGTGAATTCAACAATGAGCCAGTGAAGACCTAGCATATATAGAGATACCTGACAGTTGTACCATTGCCTGCAGTGGCTTTGGTCTATAACTTTCATCTTATAACTCTAAGGTCTTGAAAAATCTAGCCAAAGTATCAGCCAACTTTTTCAACAAAACGTGCTGTTAAAACTCCAGTCTCTTCCAACAGAATCTCTGCAATTTATGCAAGAAGACCCAACACCCTTGAATAATGTAGGAAAAACAGAAGCATCTCTAAAGCTGAAGCTGCTTACCTGAACATAAGCCATTAAAAAAAAACCAAAAAAACACCACCAATGATAAAATTAGTTGATAGAAGAGCATACCTAATTTATTTAACTGCAATCCCCAACTTTAGAGGATAATTGCCACTTGTGACTAATTAGAGCCACATGAAGTATTGAACAGAGACCATCAAAAACATTTGGCTCAAAGAGTGCTGGAGCAAAGGTATAGTGAAGAACAAAAGTTCATGTGGAATTCTACTCAGACTGTGGCTCATAGGCCATCTCTAAGGACTATTGGTAGTCCCTACAGTTTCAGGGGCTCCACAAAAATAATCATGAAGAGGGGAAAAAAAACCAAAAAAACACATTCCTGAGCATGCAAGCAAGAAAACTAGAGAGAAATAAGAGTAGGTCACCACTCAAAGGTGAGTGTGATTCTCATCTGGTTGCAAATCAGAAACATTGTTGAAACAAAGCACAACGTTACCTATACATTTTCCTTTTCTCTGAAAAAAAAAAGTATTCTGTTACCTACTGATGAAAGAGATTGATTAATGCTTTTACAAGTTATATTTCTTTGGAAATATATACTAGGCACATAATAAGCATGCCTCACAGGGGCAAAATCTTTGAAGCAAAAGCAAGGAACACAAAAGCACAAGACAGAATCCAAAATGCTTTCCAGCCCTTGGTGCTAAGTGTGGGCCCAAGCAGAACCTCAGATCGTTTTGGGGAGACCAGCCTTCATGCCTTGGCTTCAACATCAGGAGCTCCCAGCAGGTAACACAGATGGGCACTGTGGCATTTTTTAGACAAGGGCTCATGATGGTCACCAACCTACCAACCAGGACCTACCTGTTTGTTCACCACTTCCAAAGCCCAAATGAAGCAAAAGACAAAGCTAATATCAAGATTTAACCTTTAAAATTCAACAAGTTTCATCTGTTTGATTTCTGAAGCCAACCAGGGCAGTTACATTAGTCAATTTTAATTATCTGACTTCCTTCCCAAGGAAACACATAGAAGTATTGCTTTGTCTGCTGCCTGAGGCTGGCAGTCCTAAAATTCTGGGGAGAGAGTCAGGATCACTAAGATCAAAATCCTTCCACCCTCTCCTTGCATTTCCATGAGAGACAGGAGAGCCCTAAAGGATCAGACTATTGCCCTGAGCAGTGGCTTGGCCCTTCAGACCATTTGCTTGAGTGGAAAGCAGCTGTACCACAGTCATCAACAGCCAACTGAGGTATTACTGAGTGAGGAAGCCCCTGCCAGCAGCCCCTCTGATCTCTCCCATTCCTGAGCAGAGGTGCTGCTTGGAGATGGGACAATGAGGTCTATATATGCAACTGAAGAGGGTCACTCACCCTAGAAATCCTCCTTTTCTGCCAGGAATCATTAAAAGCTGTTTGTGCTAGCTGTGGAAATGAGTCGTGCTCTTCTGGAGCAATCAGATGTATCCTGTGGGTACCCTGGCTGCCAGGCTCAGTTCCAGCATCACTGTCTACATGATGCCCCTTCTTCCCTCACACCAAGCAAAGTTTTGGGGCAGGATATTGCATGAAATGCATCAGAAAACATTTTTTTTTTATAAATACTATCAATGCTTCTCAAAAGAACTAGACTAGGAATTATTTTACAAGAAAAGATCATTTGTAGGCCAGGGACTAAAGAACTACCATGAACTAGGTCAATCCCATCATTTGTTACTGTTCAAAAGTAAAATAACAGCGGGAAGAGAGGGTCAGGGTGGAATAATCATTTGTTAACAATTTTAATAGTAAAGCTTTATTGGTTTTCCCCATGGATTCTCATAGTTATTATAGTGAAATTAAGTGTTTTTCCTCCAAGTGAACTCTTGTTAATCCTTTTATTTAGGTTCAGAGCTACAGTACATGACCCTGCAAGAACATTCATCTACAGTCACAGCTGGAGCTGCAGACTCACTGGCTTGAAGGAATTAATTTCTTTGCAAGGCAGAAGCAACTAAAAAGTCAAAGGCTTATGGAAAGGAAAATCGGAATTTCACCAACTTATACAAAGAACAGAACAAACCAAAAATCTATAATCAAACATCTCATCAAAGAGCAGATGTGCAAAAACTCTGGCACATTAGATGCATTCAGTCTTGGGGGGGAGGAACAGTCTGATGGTTTGGCATACCACATAACAATCTTTAGCTTTAAAAAGCACAACAAAAAAATCCCTGAATTTTATAACCAGATTAAATTTTACTCCAATGAACTGGGACAAAGAGGTCATTCAGATTCCACAGTGCTTAAGCCCGCCCACCCAGGCCTTCTCTTATCTCAAACCTTTGACAGTAACTTACTCATTTGCAAGACTTACCTGAAGCCAGTTATAACACTACCAAGAGAAAAGCCTGTTCTTGCTTCACCTTGATTGTCAATTTCTCTGTTCATTTTCCCCCATGTAAGTAAATAACAACAGAAGTGTGAAGAATGCTGGAAAGTCAGACTATTTGGGCATAGTAGAAGAGATTGTCACCAAAGAAAATATTACTAAGTAAAACCTTGGCTATCAGGTCACCAAGTGTAGACATCGAAACGGGTCATGAGCAGGCAGAACTTAAAACATGAGTGACAGCCTGCACTGGGAATCTAAAATCTGGATTTTCTGTTTTGGATGGTATTCAAGAAAGGGCTACAAAAGCAGTTTTCAAGAGTTTCATTTTCTCAATATTAAAAAAAAAGAAAAATAAATTTGTAACGCAGTGTTCAGATTCGACACTTCTTATAAGAAGCCTTAGATTAGCATTCGCCTGTTTTATCATGCTCTTGTTTTATATAGAATGCAATGAAACATTATTAACTTGATCATGCATGGGTACAGTCAGCACCTTTCTAATTATATGAAAGTTTGACCCACTAAACTGATCAGAAATATTTGTATATCCAGAAGCATTCACAGCAATTTATTTTGAGCATATTGCACTGAAATATTTACTTATGCTTTCTGAAGCTGAGCATCCCTGACACTTTTGAGACCTCAATATCTTGAATTTTTCAAATCATTGCTTTCCTAATCAGGAAATAAAGAGACATAAAAGCTTCATTTAATGAAAATAATTTAGAAGCAGATTTATTTTTTTTTGAGGAGACTCTAAACACAGAAAACCCAGAGTACTTTTAATTCTTGCCCATATTTTAATTTAAGTATTGAACTTGGTTACATTTGGAACAGATTTCCAGCACATTCTCTCTGAGAAAATACTACAGTTACACTGAAATTCTTAAAAGCCTCTGAAGCAGCATGAACAGGTCTTAACTAGAATTGTTAAATAAGTAGCAACTGCCAATTAAAAGAAGAAAAGAGCCAAATAAATTTCAATTAGTTTGATTTAGATATAGGATTTTTATCAATATGAAGTGAAAATATATTTAATTAAATCACACCAATGATAGAGCATTCTCATTACACATTTATTTTATCCTACTAGTGCATTTAGCATAACTGTCCTCAGTAGTGTGTTCTCAAAGAGACACTACTTGGATGATTCAGGTCAGACTTCACTGATTAAAATTATCACACTGACATAGGGCTTCCACTAAGGAATCCACATACAGGAAAGAGCAAGAACTGTGCATTCTTAAGAGGCTTCCCTGCTGCTCTCTTCTTGGATGAGGACAAGATTTCAGCAGTAAAGGCCAAAGGAAATGTCGAGCCCCTCCACACCAGTGCTGGTGGGTGGACAGGAGCTACCAAAGTTACACAGATCCTTCCTCCCACTATACAAAGAGGTTCCCTTCTAAGTACCACTTGCTAAACAGCTTATTCCATAAGAGATATCTATCAATATAAATTGGTATTGCACTAACACTGCTACACACATTGCAATTATCAGCTGACAAAGAATGATGCAGTAATACTGTTCTGATGTTTTTCTTCTTCTGGTGTTTCTTAATAGCACTGATTCCCCCAAAGGAAGAAAATCCCTGAGCAGGAGCCATCGGGTTACACAGATTAGAGTGGCCTTTGAAGATGAGCTGTGCCAACAGCACTCACAAGTTAATAAGGATGTGAGCAATGAAACCAGAGCTTGACACAGAAATATTAAGAATCTCCAGCAGTAACCTGGCTGACCTAGCGGCAGCACATTGCCAAATGGTCAGAAAACTCAATCCTTGTTTCTTTCCTAAGTACCAAAAAACCAGCAGCCTTCAAGTTAAAAGCTGACTTAATTCACTTACGAAATCATCATGAGCTATAATGGCACCACCTCCCCCTCCTTTTTAATTTTGTTCTTTTCATTATCATTATCCCAGGTGGCTTCCAGGAAGTCCCTTGCAAACTAGTCACTATTATGAAGATGGCCTATTTTAATCACAGTCCCTTGACAAGAACAGCTAATTATCTAACTTTTCTGTCTGAACTACCAGATGGCTTTAGTTCTATACTTAACTTTTAGTTTTCAGTAACTAGTGATGCTTGCGCATTAGAAAATATCAGGGATTACACAGAACAGAAATAATACCAATACCAACACCAGTTCCTCAGACACAGGCAGCATAGAATCATATGTATCTACTGCATTCTTCCACTAAAATAATAACCTAAGATGGCAAGCATGTGTCCCATTTTCTTTTCTTACGGGATTTCCCAAAGGTGTGCCAGTAGGTTTTTGTTGTTATTGGTTTTTTGTCTTTAAACATTAGCATCCATTTCAAGGAAAGCAAGGGGGAACTCCCATGTTACTCCCACCAACCCCTTTTGTGCTTTTCCCAGTTGTCCTCCTCCTGAGATCCCACTTTTGGCTGCACCTGCTTGCCTGAGACAGCAGGAAGCATGCCCACACTGCCTGCCATGGCCCAGCACACCTCAGGACTGAGCATCCGGAAAGCATCTAGGCATGGTGTCCCATGGGAATACACAAACACTCAAGTTTGGGGGATGGGACCACAAGATTGTCATCACTGACAGTGCAATTAACAAGTACAGCTTGCCAAAATGTGTACCAAAGCAGGCAGATTTCCGCTGGTTCCAAAAGCTGGAGTTCAGGCAGGGCTTGAGAGCATCCCTGTACAGGACATGGTGCAGTGCAGACATAAAGCAGGGAGGGAATCTGGCCTGAGTGCATTGGGGCAGTATTTACCCCTGGTGTGCACGAGGAAAAGACAAATGACTCAGGCTAAAGACAGTGAAGATCAAGCAACAACAAGACAAAGATCAGCCAAGTGAAGGAGTTTTGTGCACAGGGCACTGTATCGCAGGAGGGCAAAACCCACAGGACTTCAACCATAGCAAACATTTCCCTTATAAGTCATGCTCATTTTATATTCTTCCCACTATGCTGAAAATATAGAGCTTATTACATATACCTATTCTACACTGCCAAAAATCTTTTCTCCAAAATACAGCAGCAATGCAAACATAGATTTGTTTCTCTCCTACTGGTTACAATTCATGTGAGTACCTGCAGCCACTGATTGATGTTGCAACATTCAGTACAAAATAATTGAAGAACCCATACTTGAGAAATTTCCTATGACTCTCACAACACAGAGAAGTTTTAACTTCTTTTTAAAAAAGAGTAGAAATGGAGTCTAGTGTCTGGATACAAAAACAAATGAAAAACTTTGATATATAAGAAAAAACTGCATTCAAGTTTCTAAAAAGGCACTACAAGAAATAGCAAATAAAATTTCAAACAGTATTTTTTATTATTTTTGTGCCTGTGTATCTTTAGACAGTCACTTTTAACCACCTGTTCTTAAAGGTTTAGGATGTATTTCTAGAACAAAGAAAATACCTTCAATTCAGAAGGCAAATTTTTAGTCATATTAGATCTAAGAACATATATACTTAATTTAATTATACTGCTAACAAATTCAGAAGGGAGAATCGCTGCTTCCTTTAAAAGATAGCAATCAGTTACTTCAGTGAATAACTAGAAACAGCAACACAACCATATTACCATAGTTTATAATATGGCAAACACAATCAGACAAGTGCCCCTGGGTACCATCACAGCAACTTTAGGATGCCTAAGCGTAAATAACAGAGTTTTCTCAGGTTTGCAGCAGTGGCTCTGAGGCAGGAAAGAAAGTCTGTCTGAACACCTGCCACACCAGTGACAAAACTGATTTTTGCTGGTGTAATGGCTGTTATAGCTTCCATTTTTAAGGCAACTCATCTCTGAATCCTTCTTGGCAAGGATGCTCATTAAACTAATGGAACACCGTTAGACTGATGAACTTGGGACTGTTCTCAGATTTGGGTCTGGATTCCAAAACTGGTTTGATCATCTCAGCCTTAAGTGGAAATTAGGTCAGGTTTTATTTTCTGCCACTAGAGTCCAACTGAAGTCAGTTTCTGGAACAAGTGCCCCAATAGAAACCCAAAACAGAAGATCCTCCTACCCTTTAATATTTGCTTGAAGGTATTTATGAGAGATTTATACATGCAAACCTTCCCAAACAGAACAATAATTTACATCTGTAGAATCCATAAATCTTGCAACAATCACACTGTAATATGTATTTTTAGAGTTTTTGGAGTTAATTTAAGAGTAAGTGCTGAGCATAAGAGGTCTTGGGAAACTGACTTGTAACAACAATCTCTAGTTATATTTCACAGAGCCCTAGATCCTCCTGAAATGGAAAACAAGAGTAACTATTGCCAAGAAAATTAAGTTTGCTTGATTTTCCCCATGTAGTGCTGTTCAATGTTCAGTGAACCACAGAATCAGCTAGTGCCACATCCAGCCTCAAACATCTTTGGAGACTGGTTCCACCACCCTCCTAAGCAGCGCATTTCAATGCCCAACCATCCTTTCTGGGAAGAAACTCTCCCCTAGAAGTTCCAACTTGAACCTTACCTGGCACAACTTTACTGTCCTCTTGTTCTGTCCCTTGTTACTTGGGAGAAGAGACCGACCCCCACCTGGCAGCACCCTCCTTTCAGGCAGTTGTAGAGAGGGATAAGGTCCCCCCTGAGCCTCCTTTTCTCCAGGCTAAACACCCCCAGCTCCCTCAGCTGCTCCTCACAGGACTTGTGCTCCAGGCTTTTACCAGCCTTATTGTGGTAAAGTTCTGTAGTCTTCTCTGGACACACTCAAGTGTCTCAATGTCCTTCCTAACCTGAGGAGCCCAGAACTGGACACAGCACTCAAAGTGTGGCCTCACCAGTGCCAAGCATGGAGAAGAACAACCTCCCTGCTCCTGCTGGCCACACCATTCCTGACACAGGCCAGGAATTCCTTGGTCTTCTTGGCCATGTGGGCACAGCTGGCTGATGTTCAGCTGCTGTCAATCAGTGCCCAAGGTCCCTTTCTTCCTGGGCACTGTCCAGCCACTCTGTCCCCAGCCTGTAGTGCTGCAGGGGTTGCTGTGACCAAAGTGCAGGACCAGCTTGGGTTCTGAGCAGCTTGTAACACTGCAGTGTCTGCTGCCACTCCTCAGTTTCAGTTGGATTAAATCAATGGGGGAGTGACTTCAAGTTGATTACACATGAATATGTCCTGGATTGGTTCGTTTCTGTCACATAGCCATTTGTCCAAGCAGCAACAGTGTGGGAGAGATCTCATCTGCCTGCCCTGATCTGGCTGCCCAGGCAGCCTTGGCCAAGTCAGTTTTAGGCTGCACCCCACTACTGAGCTCAGCTGCACATCATCTCCTCACCTGGAGGAACCCCTAGCATTGTCCTGTCCTAGTGCTGGGATAAGACCTCCTCTTTTCCCTACATCTTGGTTCATACAGACCCAAAGGGAGCTCAAAAATAGCCTTAAAATCTCTGCAGCATGCCCCCAAAGGCAAATTGAAACACTGCTTGGGTGTCCTATAACTTCAGTTCCCCACTAAAACAAAGAGGTACCTCACCACACAGGTGATAGAAAGTTTAACCTATTAATGAACACAAATAACCCAATCTATAATGCCTGCATAAGCAAATATTGACAAAGGGCAACAATTTCAAAGAAGCAACTCAAGTACACAGAGTCCTCCTGACTCATTCCTCTGTGGGATTACTGCTCCATGGTGACTTTCTTTCAAAGCCCTGACTATCTCACAGCATCTTCTCATGCATATGCATGTTGCCAGTGTCCATTCTACAATCTGAATCACTTCCTGTCTGCAGTTTCATTAAGTGGAAGCCTCCTAAAAGAAAAGTGAGGGGGTAAAAGGGTGGGAGCTCCATGGAGAAAAAATATCTACAGCTAGAAAACACAAGGAAAAAGCTTTTTTCTTGACCAAGAGTACTAGATATTTAAAACATAGCAGATAACACCTCTGAGAGCACATATAAGCAACTGCATACTAATATTAATAATTTCCTTCCTTTCTTCATGAAAGGAGTTAATTGAATAGGACAAGAAATAATTTCTTCCTTTTATTTTCATCCATCCTTACTACGTGTCTGCACACCATCATTTAAGCATTAAGAGTCTGACATGGTATATAAAAACCCATGTTCCTGCAGACATTCATAATATCATGTTAGAACTCTGATTAACAGCCGTATCTTAACATCATCTAATAAAATTACTAACATGGGTGATATACAACAATATCAGAAGGCCTCCAGATACAGACCAGCTTGAGCAAGGCACGAGTGAGTTATCTTTAGTACTGGAAGGAACTGATGAGGTAATTCCTTCAGTAACTTATAAAAGAAAAAAAAAAAAAAAAAAGCATACAGCTTTAAATCCTAACTCACACTTTATCCCACATAGCAGCAGGAGGGTTTTACTAATTGCAATCTGCAGAACATATGGACTGCAATACATCCCATCATCCAGCACCTCAAAACTATAGGCATTAAGTCGCTAAGCTTTAGCACACTGTTTACAATTTGCCTTATGAATATGTCACTGCATTTTACATTACTAAGGCATACATGTAAAGAAAAGGAAGAAGCTTTATTGGCTGCAACTAACACAAACATCAAAGACTTATAGTGCAAAGAAATCCATGACTACACTGCCTCTCCATTTAGGCTAAGCAAGGACAGTGGCTTTACGACCCCCTTTTTACACAAAACAGATTCAGAATTTTTTTCTCTGCTTTCACATTTCCTGACTGCATCCTTGTGTAAGGAAGCCTGGGAGCCTTTGAAGCCTCCACCCAAAACAAACATGAATCTTTATAACTTTTGTAATCTGCTTTTTGGCCACCCAGTGAGAATCCAACAGGATCCATTGTTTGAAGGTCACCACAGAATAATACTAGCAGGGGAAAAGAAAAAGAAGATGAGATCCAAATATAATCATTACATAATATTTTCCTAATGAAATATAAAGCTGCCTTAATCTAAACATTATGTTAAGATCTTTATTAATCAACTTCAAATGAGGGACTATATTCATCACTTTAGCAGAGTGAAACTAAAACAAGCAGAATATAATTTTAATGTTTAGACAAGAACTCTAAAAATGACACATCTCTCAGATAAATAGGCAGTACTATCTTAAATTTTGAAACCTCTCCTAAAGAGGCATTCCCTGGAGACATATCAGCCTGTGACTGACATGGGTCTTTCTAAGAATAATCAAGCTGTGTTACCAAGAGCACATGATAGCAGGACTATGCTGTTGAAACCCCAGACCAAGCACAGAGAAGAAGCTGCCTTAAATTTGTGGAATCCCAGAACCATGTTTTGGGAAGGCTCTCTCACCCCAACCACCATCCCCAGTGCAAATGGAACAATAATTGCAAGTGCTGTTTGGTGATAATTCAGTGCCAGAGTTTTGCTTCCTTCCATCCTGAAACAGGTTATGCCTCCCCACAACTTGGAATATCTTCACTCTAAAAAAGGTATGGACTGAGCAGTACAGCTAAAAAGGTATTAGCTGTCACCTTATCATGATCCAATGCTGTATTTGGCTCCTATTTATTTCACACTGTCATGATTTACAGCTTCACAGCTCCTTTATATCTCCCCTCCATTCACATTTCTGAGAGCATTTTAAGTTCCAATTTGCAAAGAAGTATTCATTCTGAAGGATCCTGAAGTTACTTCTATATAGTATAGGATACTTCTAAAGAAAACACAGATATAATTCCAATTTAATGTCTTTTTACTAAGTTATGCAACCCTAGGAATAAATACATACTCTCAGGATTTTTCTTATCAAAAACAACCTCTAACTTTCAGATATTTCAAACTCTCCCATGTAGTTTTACACTCATTTATTAGCATTTTTATTTATCAACCCACAGCTGTATTTCAAAAAAAAATTTAAAAGAGCACTCAGAATTGCACTGCTATGATATAAAGTAGCAGTTAATTATTCATTCCAGTCATTAACTGCAAAGGCAGAAATATTGAAATAACCCTCATAGTGAAGCATTCTCATAAAAGAAACAGGAAGAAGGTCTGATCAAGATATAGGGACACATCTGTCTTATATTGGCTGCTTTGTTTTTCCTTCACATTCATATGAAAGTTGCAAAGTGTGTTTCTGCCATTACTCTTAAGGAAAAACAAAAAATTAGAAGAAACACAGATCAGTATGTGAAAGCTCTGTGGTCCACCTGTGGTATTCCTTCCCAGCTCACAAACTGTCAACCCAACACCAGAAATATTAGGAAAAAATTGCACTGTTAAAGTGTTCTGAAACTTTTCAGAAAATTAAAGGATATGTCCTGAGGAAAAAACACCCTAGACTGAGGCTTCAAAAACATTCTCAAAAACATTTTTCCTACACCTTCTAATTTGACATCATCTCTTCACAATATGAAATCCTTTTATCTCCACTTGGTGTGGCACCTGCATCCTAGGGCTGGGTTTTCCTTGTTTGTGGTTTTAGAAAATCACACTCTAGGGATACAAAAACAAGTGTCCATAAGGTCTCTTAAAGCACAGAAAACCCAAGATTCTTGAAGACAGGAGGACAAATAGACTGCTAGTCACAGCATTTCTGCAGTGAAACAGAGCCATATGCACACACAATATAGGTCACACCAAAAGTGAGAGAACGTGGCGACATGAAATAACTCTGCAGAAATGAACGCCGCAGTCAAAGAATGTATTTTGCAAATCAGGGCAATGAATATTTGATCCAACCTTTGTTATTTCTTTAAAGTGCGAGAAGAACTTTAGGATACAGTAACTATATCACAGCTCTCATGTTACCTCATGAAAAGAAGGTTCTGGGTGTTAAATGAGCCAAAGGTAAGAAATTGCCTAAAGGTGTATGTACTGCAATGCCCTGACTCAAGCAGCCAGCAATGGCAGGGTCCAGACTCCTGGAAGCCACTGGTACCAGGCAAGAATGCATCTGCAGAAGAAACCTGGGACCACTCAAACCTACAAGCTCAAAATACCATCAAGAGGAAGCTTACTGTGGGGTGTGCATTTAGGTTTGTAAAAAGGAAAATTTATACAATATTTTGTATCTTCAGCTACCTTCACTCAGTGCTGCAGATATCTGACAGGATTATTCAGATGTTTAGCAATAATATTCAAAGAGTTGTTAGAAAAATAAATGCCTTATCAAAATCTTAAGCATAAACATATCTTGAACTATATTTCATTATGTTTAGGACTTTTTTATTTTTTTTTACAATAAATTAATATTTTTAAGCAGGTCACTGTAAGTACCATGAAATAAGTACTACACTGTGTGAGCAAACGCAGCACTGGGGAAACACTGCTGTCACCTTTTTTCCCCTACAGTGTCTGTCACTGCCATTCACTGTCACCAGGCATTTCTCTCTAAGACAGTGCTGCTCACAGCTCCTTACTTAGCATATGGAAAGAGGAAAACTTTCCTAAAGGAAACATCTTGAATACATGTTAACTTGGTGAGAATTTAAGGAAGATATGCTACAGAATTACCAGTTTTATTAAAACTTGAAAATACAGGATGTGCACTCAGCAATAGGATAAACTTGTCAATTTTGCACCATATTTTCATTTTTTTCAAATTCTATACAAAGAATGAGGGATTCAGCATGACCCACTTTGCTGCTGCCTCATCTTCCCTCTATCACAAGAACAATTCAAGTGAAAATAATCCCTTCTCACTCACTACATATTCTCTGTAAAGCAATACATAGGCTGAACAACCCACATCATCCCAATGAAGATACTGAATGGTTCTCTCTCAAACTGCATCTTTTTTCTGCTAGACTTCTACAGAGCTAGATAACAGTTGCACAGAAAATTCTAATATATATACATATATATGTACACACACACACACACACAGAGTTCCCATGAATAAGAGAGGCCTTCTATGACATTCTGGCTATGCACAAGCATTCCTTGCCTTGCCAGTAACGAGAATGTAAAATAACTCTCCTCCCCTGAAAATTTCCTTTTATTGGGATATTTGTTTCAAATTCATCTAAAAAACCTAAATCAACTGACAAATCTGTAATAGCTAAACTGCCATTTACAACTGCAATGTGGCTATGGTCAAACATTTGTTATTTTTATTTGCAGATCAAAATGACTTTCAGAGTAAAGCACTTTTTCAAAGGCCCTTGGTTCAAATTCAATTTATGAAAACTCATCACTGACAACATTAATATATTCCTTTCTGTGATATCCAGTTCTGCATTTCCCATAGAAAGAACATTAACCTCTAAAATAAGCAACCCATATAGGCTTGCTTCCAGCTGCTTGTAAGCAGATGAGACTGAAAATACTTCAAACCTGGAGGCTGGAACCAGCTGCTGTCTTTTAAAGAAGCATTTGTTTCATCCCAACATCCTTGTCAATAAGATAAGAACAAATATTCTCACAATTCAAAAATCTCCTTTCCTGAGTCACAGAAAAAAGAATTAACCTTTTATTTGCAAAAAAGCACTCTTCAATCTTAAGAGACTAGAATATTAGCAAGAAAATTCATAAGATGCCAATAAAATTAATATAAATTAAATATGCAACTAAAAAAAAATTGTATTTTGGAATTTTCACACACCTTCTTGAAATAGAAGCTGGACAGAACTTGGTTCTTGGGCTGCTTAATGATTTAACAAGGAAAAAAAACCAAACAGCCCTAAACAAAACAACAACTGTCATACCTGAGAATCATAAAGTAGTAAACGTTTACATGAGGTAAAACCAAACCATCTGTATCTCAAAGCATGGATTCCATATATAGAACATTCCATGTATTTTGACCACCAGAAATGTTAATTTCTACACCAGAAGTCACCTAACTATAAGTCCTTGGAGGGTAGGAGCAAGTATTGATCCAATACCAAAGCATGTAAAGCGCCATTTATTTTTGAAAAAATCATGAGAAGTGGCAATGACTCCTCCAGAAAGCTACCAGAGACCACTTCTCCAGACTGTTGGTGTCCTTGGGAGTTCCTCCTCCCACTCACAAACAAGTAGCAGGAATTAGACAGCCCTTGTTTACTTGGGGGAGGGATGGGGGTGCTGGAGAGGGGAGAGTGGCAGGGAAAACATTCAGAGCGTCTTCAGCTGCTTTTTGCATGATTTGATCTCTGGTAAGAAGCCTGATAGCAGCTGCCATGGTGTGTCAGCTCCCTGCAGACCTGAAGTGAGCTGTGGGACTGTGGTTTGGGAATCTTCAGACCAGGTCACAGGGAAAAGCCGTTAATACTGCAGTTACAAACCTCAGTCAGCGATGGCATACAGCTTTAAGCAAAAACATCCTTTCTAATTACAGCTGTGTTTGCACTCCAGTTAAACACTGACATGTAATAAGTCTCACACAAGAGGGTCCTAAAGAAAAACACTCACTAAATATTTATTTTCATTTAAATACAGTGTGACTCAGTTTTGGGTAGGTCTCATCACCTCAAACTGGAATTCCCCAGGGTCAGGGACTGGGGATGGAAACATCAGAGCTCAGCGGAATGTCCTAGGGCAGATCCAGCCCAGCTCCTCTCCTTCCCTCAGGGACTCCCCGTGAGAACAGCTGCGGCTGGGCTGGCTCTGCACTAGCTCATCCTCAAATCCACATGAAATCACCCCTGAGGAGGGTGCTGGGTACTGGGGGAGGAATTCCATCTCTCCCCCTGCCCCCAGGCAGATGCCTCTGCCCTTTCTGTATTCTTCACAGCACAGCTACAGGCTGCAAGTATGAAACCTTCTAGATTAATAATGAGAACAGGGCAATGAACTCCCTGGACTGCATCCGTTTCATGTGAACTGTGAGACTTGGATTTATATCAGTAATGGGAAGGAATGAAATGCAAGGAGCAAGAGGAAGTTTTCCACACAGGCATTCTACATCTCCAAGGAAAGCAAGGGGACAAAACCCACAGAAATACATTTCTGGTGCATGTTGTGGGCCAAATTTCTAAACTTTCAACCTTTCTGCATTTTCAGCTTTGTGCACTTAATACTATTCCTCTTACTGATTTTACATGGTACTTTTATTGTGCTCTTTTATCATGCTTAGATAAATCTGTGTGATTGGCACAGAGCAAACATCTTTACTGAGGAGAGATGCACTCAGGTTTAAATGCATACATTGAAAACAAAACAGACATTGGGGAAAAGTTGGCACGGTTTTTGGTTATAGTTTTATTTACAAGCCACTATGTCCCAGATGAAAGTCACATGCATCCCATTTCCAGTGGTGTCAGTGTATCAAGCTTAGCCCTAAAATTACTAGGTTAAAATAATATGGGATATTTGCTTTCCTAAAAAATAATGCACTTATTTAAGGCACGAATAACTCTCACACACATGAGAAAGAGGGAGGTATTCACCAAGAAAGCACAAAAACCATTCCACAGGTCCTATCTCTATCACTGTTTCCCTGCTCTCTTTGCTCCGACTCTTCAGCCTAGAAATACCAAGGGTATTTATTACTCCTCAGGCAGGCTGCCAGTTTTGAATGCAAAAGCCTGATGGAGACTGTTTGGAAGATCCCTAGAACACACCAAAAGGCCACAGAGCAAGTGCACAGAGGTCTTGGCTAACCTGTAGAGTCCTTTAATACTGAGTGACTCCAGGCCTGCTGCATCCAGTAAGGTCACACAAACAGAATTTCACCAATGATAACTTCTACATTGAACAAATTGTTTTTCCCTTTCTGACACTAAAATATGCTGCTTCTTTTATCTTGTTTGATAAATCTTTCCCCCACAAAAAAAAATTTGAGAGCTGTTTCCCCCCCTATTATTGAGGAGACTATTTTCATAAACAAGATAAAAATGAGATAAATCTATTCTAGCCACTGCTTTAGTGAAAAGCCAAGACTGGATAGAAAAGTTGACTATCAAAAGTTGCTGCATATGTCCAATTTAGTGAGAAGGATCAAACAGACAAAAGTAAATGCATTGCTGACTTTAGGATCTTAGAATGGTAAATTTTGAGAAATCAAGGAAATTACTGAAGCTGTCCTCAAACACTTCGGCTCAAACACAGAAATACCTCACTTGAGAAAGGCAAATGTTATTCACACTTCCATTCCAAGCAGGAAGGGAAAAAATGGTAAGGAAAGACTGGAAGCTTGCCCAGATGAATAAACACATCAAACAGGATATTGAGAGGAAGTCCAGACTCTACAAAGAATGAAAAGATTAATTAGGAAGAAGACAATGTCTCCGGGCTACAAAGTGTTGAAATTGTAAAAGAGGACAGAAGCTCAGCCAAAGGGAACTCAGCCCAAGCAATCCAAAATGAGTTTGCCACGCGTACAAGGGCGACTTCTAGAATTTCACTGTGGCTGCTCACTGACTTGGGAGTGCTGGCAGTCAGGCACAGGGACAGCATGACTGGGTGGGAGGGATCCCCTTCTCAGCTGCTCCCAGCAGCTGAATCTGTAAATTCAGATTTACATCTACGCGGCCTACCAACTCAGCCAGAGCAATTACTCTAGAAGCACCTTTTCTCTCATCAGGTGAAGAGAAAGGGAAGCCCAGCTGCACTGGGATGAAGTCTCCCACAGAGCTAAGTGAAGCAGACCGAAGTGCTGCAAATGACACAGACAGTTTTAGAAGCAGAAAGGAGAGGTGAAAGACAACCACTGCCTGGCCATTTCTGTCATCACACAAACGACACAGGCCGAGGCAGTCGAACTGAAAGCCTCAACAGGTCACAGGCTCAGTGTGGCGACTGCAGAGTATTTCTGATGCTCACAGTGGGCTCTGGCTACTCCTCCGAGCAAAACAATCTGCTGCATCTTCTCCCACGCATTTCCTGCCGAGCATGAGGCCACGGGGCCCAGAGAAAGTTACTCTAGATAGATTTTTCCATAAACATAAGTTATAATGTCTCTTCTTCACAGTGTGTTATGAAACGAGGGAAATAAAGATGCACTAGTAGCCCCTTTGGAGCAATAGCTTTTTCTACTTTTCTCTCTATTTTATTATAATTGCGGTACTCACAGTATTTCTCTTCACACTTCACTCCCTTCACACCCAAAACATAATAGTTTGCTAGACAAAGCAGATTTAGAACCATACTCATTTCATCCTCTACCTATTCTCCCATCCATGTACAAAAACACATTCCATAGAGAAATTTTGCTTTACTAAGCTCTCTAAATATGTACATATATATACTGGGGGGGAGGGCTGATGGTGTTGGTGATGTGAATTATTGTTAGGAAGAGTTCTTTTTTACTCACCAAACCATTTCTGTAATCCTTAGCCAACAATATATGACACAGAACACAATACAAATCTGACTGCCTGTTGGCAAAAGTTAACATGGAATATAATTTTTGGCAAAAGAGGAGTACTTTTGCCAGTGCTAGTTTGGTCAGGTCAACAGGTTCCAAAATAAAGAGGTATATTTGCATATTCAATATGTACGTTAACTCAAACTTTCAAAAAATAAAAATGGAAACTGTAGCTGAACTTGAAGATATATGGAAGCAGGAGAAATGCAATATCCTAACTGAAAACAAGAATACATCTCATTTCTTTAATCCATTTAAATGCTTTTATGTAAATACAAAACTGACATTAAAGTCCAATGTTGCTCTGGGTGTCAGACCACTTTCCAGGTTTGTGATTTCTCATTGAATTGTCTCATTCTATTAATTTCTTATTGGATTTGATATTTTCAGGTTTTCCTAGAATAATAACTTAGCAATCAGTCAATTGAAAATGTTTTGAAAGACAGTCCTCTACAGAGCTTTGTTCCTTCAGGGCCTTGGAGCATACCTGCCATTACCAAGGTGCACATATAAAAACTGCTGCAGAGACACATCCATGCACCAATTGAACTAATGTGACTGGTGCTCCCAGAAACTCAAAGCCTCAGACACACTCCACTCCCTCCAGGCAGCAGGCTTTGAAACAGGCCATGAAGGTCAATAAATATCTCGTCTCCCCAAGCCTAAGAAAAAAAAATATATAAATTCAAGGATAAGACACCCACAAAGCCATACTACCCCCAGCTGAAACGGGCTCTCAGACACTGAAACCATCTTGCAGTAAGAGCAGCAAAGGAAAGGGAGAACAATTTCAAAATTTATCTTGAATGGCACTCTGAGGTAGACAGAAAAAAAACCAAATCCACACCAAAAAAAAAAAAAAAAAAGCCCCACTCATACACATGTAAATAAGCAGAATATTTTACAATAGCATCAGCTCCTGTGGAAATGGTGGCAAGCAGCCCCAGATGGAGCACATTAATGCAATATCAAATGGCAGGAGCTGACAGCTGTGTCAAGGCTTGTAAGGAAGCAAAATCAACTCAGACCCTTCATTGAAGAAGGGTTAGAAACACACAGTAATAATAGGCCCTCTGCTTTTGAAGCACTTCACAGGACAATGTTCCAAGCAGTGCACCTGTAGATGGAAAATTTGTGGGCTGGGAGAAGAAAATTAAAAACAAATCAGAAGAAACTTGTAATTTTTGTGCTTAATAATTTCCTATGATCCAGAGGGTATAGTCTTAACCAGACAAAGTTCAACTACTTGGTTCTGATAAACCCTAGCCCTGCCAGGGGTGCAAGATACACCAGGCAGCCGCAAAAGCAGCTGTTCTTGTCCTAAGAAACACAAGGACAGGTGGCACAGAGCCACAAAAAGCCTGGGTGCTCTGCTGAGTACTAGGGGCTAATTGCAAAGATGGTTTTACCAGTTCTGGACCTTGCTACCTCAGCAATTACCTACTTGAACAGTCAAACTTAAGGTCAGGCAAAGTGATGAAGATAGGAGAACTTGTGAAGAGATAAGAATAACCATAGACCTGGAATTTTCCATACAGGGCACCAGTTCCGAACCTTTCTTCTAGCTTGGGGTATGACAGCACATATTTGTCAGCATCTCAAATAACTACAAAGCTGACATTGATTTCTATGTATTTCACTGGAAACCTGAGGGAAGTTTAATGATTTGCTTTTAATTTTCCATCTAAAATTTTGGTCCTGAACATGTTTTTCTTTTATTTTCTCATCCTCTTCTATCTCCTCTGAAAACTAGTGGTGAACAACTTATCTACAGAAATACCTAACAAAAAAAAATTAAATTCTGCAAAAAGCAGTCCTGCAGAAATATGAACAGAGGAATTAATACAGGAAATCTTCTTCAGGAATGTTTCCAGGATTCCTTTCAGTTAGAGGAACTCAACCCAAGTTTTTCTACTGTGAGGAGCAGCACCCTTCTTTAGACATATTCTACTCTCCCTGTAATGTTACTTCATCAAAATCAAAAACCAGAAAAAAGAAAAATTACCCTCAAAATCTGTGTATCAGCTCTGCACTAGTCCACTGGCACTAGGATTTAGTCATGAAACCTGTATAAAATCCAACGGAGAAGTAGATTAAAAATTTCCAAAGACTCAAGCCTATGCATTTAAATTATTGAACTAGAATTAAGAGAGAGATGACGATAAAGAGTCACATCTAAATAATCCTCAGATATTTCAGCTATTCTAGCAAATATTTGCTGTTTCTATAAATCTCCTCTCAGCACCTGTCAAGAGTACAGCCATCAACATGGGGGAATAAATACATTCAGTAGGCACAGATTTCCAATAAATCCAGTGAATTTGGGAGCTCACTAATTCCCCACTACAAGAAAGGAAAAAAATCTACTAAAAGCCTTAATCTCCCATGTGCTGATACAGCAGTTCCCAACTCCAAATCACACCAAATTTTCCCCAGCTGTCAGCACTGAGCTCAGCAGGGGTGTCAGCAGGAGAGCAAGGGCAGGAGCAGGACTTGGGGAGCACAACATTCACTACGCTGAGACTGGAGGTTAATGTTGAAAGACAACAAGTCATAGTGGGAGGAGGGAGAGGAAGAAATACATTAAATCAAAGCCACAGATTTAAGCTGGCTTGCTTTTCCCCTCCTACCCATCCTTTAAACCCGCTTTTTTCCTGGGTTGCATCTTTCACCGTGTGAAGGGAGGAGGGAGGGGGAGGGGTTTGTTTTCTTCAATATTTACTTATTTATTCTGCTGGCATTTTACTCTCCCATGCTATTGAAATAAAATATTTCTTCAGCTGAGCACCAGTGTCAAAATTCACACAGGGGACCTGAATTGCTATTTTAAAGCAAGCCATATTCAAGAAAAATCATTAAAAGGAGACACAGATAAAGCCCTGTTGGTGTTTACAACCATGTTGCATTAATGCTACTGTGTCTCCTACACCTGTAAAGCCTGATACCATTTGTGTCTACAAGCCACTATACTGACACACAGCCAGAAAGCCTGACAGGGCTGCTAAGCCCTGTGAGGAAAAGAAAAACACATTGAGTAAGCAGGTCTTTGTGTAACAGATAAAAGTAAACCTGAAGGTTGCAATATTTTTTTACTTTTCCTTAATGCCATAGAGGAAAAGTAGTATTTTCTTGGTTGAATTGGACACACTCATTTTGTCTCTTATTCTGATTTCTCTAAATCTTTATAGAATCATACAATCCTTTAGACTGGAAAGGACATTTAAGATCATAAAATACTAGTGCTGGCCTAACCCTGCCAAGTTCCCCATTAAGCCATGTCCCCAAGTGCCACATCTACACCTGTTTAAAATACCTCCAGGGTTGGTAACTCAAACACTACCCTGGACAGTCTGGTCCAAATGTGACTACCCATTCTGTGAAGAATTTTTTTCCAATATCCAATCCTAACCTTCCCTGGCACACCTTGAGGTTTTCCTCTTGTCCTGTCACTTGTCCCTTGAGAGAAGAGACCAATCCCCACCTTCCTACAATCTTTTTTCAGGCAGTTGCAGAGAGTGATGAGATTCCACCTGAGCTTCCTTTTCTGCAGGTTAAATAAACCCAACTCCCTCAGCTGTTCATCATATAATTTGTGATTCAGACCCTCCACCAGCTCTGTTGCCCTTCTCCAGACAGCTCCAGCATCTCAGTGTCTTTCTTGAAGTGAGTGGCCCAAAACTAAACACAGAATTCAAGTGTGGCCTCACCAGTGGCAAGTACAGGGGGACGTAGTGGGGAGTACTTCTGCTGGCCACGCTATTGCTGATACAGGCCAGGATGCCATTGGCCTGCTTGGCCACCTGGGCACACACTGGTTCATGTTCACCAGCTATTGACCAGCTCCCCAAGTCCTTTTCTGCTGGGCACCTCTCCAGACACATTCCCTCAGCATTTAGCACTGCAAGGGCTTCTTCTGAACCAAGTGCAGGACTCAGCGCTTCACCTTATTGAGCTTCATACAACTGGCATTGAGCCATCAATCCAGCCTCTCCAGGTTCCTCATAAGAGATTTCCTACCCTCCAAGATCAACATTCCTGTCCAACTTGTTGCCGTCTGCAAACTGGCTAAGGGTGCCCTCAGTCTCCTTGTCAAGATCATCAATAAAGATATTAAACAGCACTGGCCTCCATACTGAGCCCTGGGGAACAGCACTCTGGCACAGAACACAGGGAATGATGACATTCCTCAGCAAAAATTACTGGCAAATGGCTGCAGTGTACAGTAATACCAGAAGTTGTGAGCTACCTCAGAGGAAGGAAAAAGAAAACAACATTAGTGTGGCCTGAAACAGCCACTCAATGCTACATGCTATGAATACAAAACAAATAGAGTGCAGTATGTGTCAGGTTTTGACTCTGTCACTTGTATATTTGCATCTTTTCCAGTCAACCTTCCTCATCTCACAGCCATCCTGCTAGAAATACCCTCTGTGTCTGCTCAACATCTCTGCCAAGCTGAGCTCATGCTCTTATCAAAGAAAAACATTTCAAGAGGGTTTAGCTGCTGATTATTCACCTCCAGATCCCAGCAAAGACTATGGGCAAATTCTCTGACTCACAGGATGCTTGAATGCTTTGCACAAGTTCCTTCAGCCAAGGCACTGGAAAAACACTTTGGAAAGTCCCAAAGGGTAGGCCTGTGTACCTCAAATGAAGCTTGGCAGAATTAGAAAGCCTGGTGTGTCCCACATGCCTGCCACCTACTGTGCCCAGAAGCCCATGGATACATGTACTTTCACCATTAGCTTCCACACACCAAGACCTTCCTTCTTGCTTTTTCACACATTTCACACCACAAGGTTGCTAGGAGAGAGCACAAGGAGCCCCAGGAAAAAGGAAGCTGTGGAATCCTGTGGCCAGTAGGAAAAGATAAAATAGAATCTCACTAGTGGCAAGATGTAAAACCATTCAACACATGCTGGCAGGTCATACCTGGAGCTCCAGGAAAAATATGGCAGCAACTTGAATCATTTTCACTAAAAAACTATCCCAAAACAAAGACAAATAAATTAAAAAAAAAAAAAGAAAAAAATACACACACACACACAAACAATAACCACAAAAAGAAACAACACAACACACACAGCCCCACAAAATAACAAAAAAAAAAAAACACTCAAAAGGAAAAATCTCACACAAACAGTCCCAGTGCCACTGACAAGGGGAAATGCTAAGTGTGCTCCATGGGCCGCTTGTGGCTCACAGATGCCACATCAGCTTCTCAAGCCCACAGTCCTCCCCCTCCCTGAGGGACACCAGACCCACAAAATACATCAGAGCAGCACTTTTTTGCGTTATGCCACTTTACAGAAGAGCACCCAGGATTAACTCAGCCAGAGAAAAACACTGGTTTATCAGATCAGGACACTCCCTAGGAAGACAACAACATGGTTTCCACTATTAAACTGCTTATGGCTTTTAATGCCATGATAGCTAAACGTCAAAATATATGAACTAATAAAAGTAATATGAGGGAAGGAACAAAGCCCTTGGGACAGGTACCTCACTGCATGTCTGGGCTAAACCTAAAAATGGCACCCAGGCAGCTCTACATCCACTTCACAGCCATACACCATGATGACCAACCCACATGTGGTAGGAAACAAACTTCAGATGAGATCCCTACAATATGTTGGGCCACAGGATGTTAAAAGAGTTAAAAATGAAGGCATGCATGCATTGGTGTGATATTACTCAGTGTGACACTTGTTCCACCAGTAGCCTGTTAGACAGCAAAGGCTGAAAAACAATGAACACAAGCATTCTGTTCACAATCCCTTTTTTTAAAATATATATAAACTCTTTTAATGTGTGTGCACATATAAAATCTCACATTTATTTTAACAGTTCAAGTTTTTCATTAACAAGCCCTGTTTCATCAAGCAGTAAGAGTATGCAAATTATGCATTTTGATTGCATAATTTTACTATAATAATTTACACCACCACCCCCCCAAAAAAAAAAAAAATCACAAAATCAAGACCAAAACAGCCTATCACTTCAGTTGAGATAATTGTATACATTACAATCCCTCAGACTGAAAGCATTTGATGTGAATTTGGCAACAGCTTTCCCAGTGCATCTCATTTATAAGTTTTGACAGGCCAAATTCTGCAAGCGAGAGAGTTGTTGAAATTTTACTCTTCTAATGTTCCTTCCAGCTGACAACATGGTTACAGGAATGAATTCTTTCTCACGTTTATCGGGCATACCTCAGTTTTAAAAGGAGCCAGGTAGTGGGAAGCAAATCGATAGGAGCATCAGCTGGCTTCCTCTAGGCATTCCCAATTGCTCTCCAGGATTTCCCATTGAGATGTCAGGAGTTTATGCCTGACAGTACATGGTAGATGAGGAACACAACCTCAAGAAGCCAACCTCCTCTTGCTTGTGTAAGCTAAACACAGAGCAAATGGAGCAAGACCCTCAAACAGAAGTATTACTGCCAAAAATACTTTCACCTCAAGTAAGATCTCCATGGAATCTTCTACTCTGCATATAGACATTTCTACACACCATAAGTCACCAGTAATATGGCCTTTTTCGCAATACTACAAGCAGGACAGCACAAAAAATTAGCAAACCATATGCATACTAAGATTTGTATGCCATCACTTTATTTTTATTAAAATAGAATGGTCCAGGAAACTATCCTCACTGCAAACTCCTCCTTCACAGATCTTTGATGGAATCCTGCCGCTTCTGGAAAAATACTGGAATTCATATTCAGACATCATTTAAGTAGAACCCATTTGCAGAATAGCACCCATTTGTACCCAGTTAATAAGCAACACAAATTCTAAGCTGGGGAGCAACTTCAAACTATCAATACAAAAATAGGCATCACAGCAAAAGGGAGGAAATATACAAAGGAAGGAAGAGGAAATATTAGTACATTTTTACAAGTGAGGAATTAAGCACAAAAAGTTGCAAGAAAGGATGAAGGCGTCATAAAACATACCCTAAACAGAATTTGAAGAAGAACTAGGGAAAAAACATGCAGTCAGGAAGTGGACAAAAAGCAATTTTTAAAATATGAATCTCCTACATTTGAAGAGCTCTTTTGCATATGTCGCCTGTCAAAACAAATGTAGTGCAACAGAGAATAATGCCTTCAAGCTAAGCTAATTATCTCTACCTGTAGCATCTCATGGATAAATTCTGTGCTAGTGACTAAAATAGCATAAATTTAAAAAGAACAGCACTGTTATGGTAAGCATTACTACGCTGAAACATTACCCTGAATTCAATGCTATACTAAACTCCAAAGTGGTTGAAAGGGGGAGGGGAGGTGTCCCCAGTGAGGAAAAATAACAGCTAAATTAGACATTTTTAATCATGAAGATTTCAATGCATTGCCTAGAGGCAATCTGCATCACAGAATTAGTAAACTATGCAAAAGAAATGTTGCAACCAAAGTTTACTTAAAAAGAAAGCTGCTTTTTTTTTTCCCAGAGTACTGGGCCATTGTAGATGTTTCACCTTTTCCTTCCCTCCCCTGGCCTGCAGATTCTTCAGAGCAATGCAAATTTCAAGCCTTATTAGCAGCAATTCTTCTGACTGTTTTTTTTGTTATTAGTCTATATTAACTTTAGAAAAATTGTTGAAGGTTCGTTTTCTTTTCTGAAGCCACTTTGAATGCAGCACAGGTCTCAAAGAAGATAAGCTGCTTTATCTCCCTTTTCCAGGCACTGGAAAGAATAAGGACAAAAAAGCTGACAGGACATATCTGGGTAAATTATGTACACTCCCATCAAACACCACCTGGAAACAAGCAGAATCTGGCCATGGAAACATCCATCAGTACTTCATTTAATAGCATTAAAACACCATTCCTTAAAAAAAAAAGGGAAGGACAAGAGACAGTGCTCAATGATAACACAGTTAATATATGAAGCTGCATAATCTTACCACGGTCACAGCCAACACAGATATCTAAACACTGCCCATTCATATGCAGGGGGACTCCATTTGCTGTATATTTTGTCTTTTGCCTAGAGATTCAAAGCTTCACTTAGAAATAAATGAAGAATAATGACTTCTCGTGAACTTTCCCTAATTTGTAGCCAGTTAATTTCCTCCTCCTGGTGAAAGTCTGTTGTATGCCACACATCCTGCTTCAGGCTATCGCTGAGATGGGGAAACTGTGATTCCTTTCTTCCTATTACAGACTTCAAAACCAGGAAATACATCCGTTATGAATTTTTTAAGAATAAAACAAATACTAAAGACATTAGCAGAGTGCTGGAAGAAAATTCCCAAGACTATAATTACACACATGAGGAAAGAAACATTTAAAAATACATTAACAAATACAATGCTTTCAAATTTATCAGGAAACAGTGATAGAATTAACACCACAGACAGCTGAACAACATTCCAAAAAAGCAAGTCAGCAATTCAGAATGGGAAGAAAGAGTTGGTACAAGGGAAATACACTCAAAATTAAGCTTTTCACTGCAGACTGCATGAAGGCAAGAATGCTGTAGTCCCAAAGGAGACCTGACCCCATTCTCCCTCTTCCACCCTTCCCATTGTGAGTGAGAGAGTTCCTCATTAACACACAATCCTACAAAAGGTCCTTAAAGGTCCTGCAATTTAAAAGTAGCTTCTAGAAACTATCTTGTAATTAGGACAGTTCATTAACTAGTCTGATGCGTGTAACTTTTTCATAGTAACTCACACAAAAAATAGTAAGAGAAAAGTTCTTCACAAGCTCATTGAGAAAAACCAGAACAACTCACAATTTAAGCCTCATGGCCTCAGCCTGGGAAGCTTGGCAAGAGAAGGCATAACAGTGATTCACACTTCAGCTTCTCACTTCCCAATACAGAGCCTCTCACTGGGAAGACTCCCAAAGCATTTTACAAGTAAACTATCAGTACCAACCCCATTCATCACTGAAGTCATTGGAAATCATGGTCCTTTGCAACAAGTCAGAAGCTTCTCAGCAACACAGGGAAACAGAAGTTCAGCAGAAGAAGGAAGATGACTATAGCACCACACCATACCACACTTTGAGACTCATAGGAGACTTCAGGGGGGCAGCACTCCCCTCCTCACACTGGGACTGGCCCCATCAGATGAGATTTGTGCAGGATAACTTCTGCTTGCAGCTTCAAGCAATCTTTTATTGACAAGTGGCCATAAGCACAAGTGGAGAAGCTCCATATGGAGCCATCCTCAGCATCCTGCTGGGTTCTGGAGTCTGAGGTGATTACATAGAACAACCTCCCACTGAACTGACTATATCTCTCAAGAAACCAGGGTACACACCCCTCTAAAGGATAGATTAGTACAACTATGTTTAACTTCACACACTATGGCACAGACTCTGCAAGGGAAGGACAGAAACCCTGACATGCTATAAAATTAGTTTCCTCCTACACAAAGAGCTAAAGCAATTCATCTTCTACATATAGAGTTAGAACACACACTTCAAAATTCAGAAAGTGAGCTAAATGCTAGAGGACAACCCTCCCAACAGACATTATTCAGGACCATAGAGCTGTTGATGCTAGAAGGAGCCTTCAGAGGTTAGGGTCAGCCTCCTGCTGAGAGCAGTCAACCGTTGTATCAGTTGGCTCAGGTCTTTATCTGGGTGGACCTTGAAAACCTCAAAGGGTGGAGATGGCACTGTCTCCCTGGGGTAACTGAGCCCTCAAGTAATCCAAGACAATCCTTGGCCCAAGAAAGATTTCTTGCCCTCCCTGAACTTGTTCACTAAGTATAGAGGCCTGTGAGATCTCATTGATGAAAACTGAAGTGCAACAAGGCACAAGTACCTCAGCCTCACCTGTGCTCACTGCTACCTGTCCCACTCAGCAGCAGATCCACACTTTCCTCATTCAACCACTTCCTATGAGTGGAAGTGATAGAAACTCTTCTGCAGCCCTTTTTACCACTGGACAAGATTTCCAAGTTCCTCTTCTACTGCTTTCTCCTCCTTTTTGTATTGGAGTTCTATCATGTGCTTCCTGCCCAGCCAGTCTGGTCTTCCATCCTTTGTTTTCTAAGTGAGGACTGCTCCTGCACTTCTAAGGGATTGTCCTTCAAGACCTGTCTAGCTTTCATGAGCTCTTATGCGTTTTAAAGCTCCAGTGTTTCCAGTTGCCTGAATAAGCTGAATCCTGCCTTCCTGAAGCCTGGAGTCTGTCACTCTGTTTCCTTGTGTTTCTCATGCCCCTAATGATCTTGAACTCCTCTATTTCATGGTGGCTACAGCCAAGGCTGCCCATTGTCTCTCTCTCAATCACATCTGCCTGCTTTTTGAATAGCAGATGCAATCAGATGTCACATCTGTTTGACCCCTCCAAGGCCTGTATCAAGAAGTTAAACCTGATATCCTGAAAAAAAACCCTGGCTAATTTGTATCCAGCCATATCACTCTTCCAGCAGATGTCAATGACCTTCAAGTCACTCAAAGGTTGTGAGATAGAGACTTCCTCAAATCTTCTAGAGATTTGGTTCTGTTGCCTTCTCACCATCAGGTGAACTGTAAGCATGTCACATCATCCCAGCATGATACCCCTTTTACTCATCTATGCCAGGCCATGCTCCCTACCTGCCTGTCATCTGTTCCAAAGAACTCCATACATTCAAGCTGCTCCTTCACTTGCAGTAGTGTGAGGCCCTCAATCCCCCCTTTTCTCCCTGTCCTCAAGAGCCTGCATCTGTTCTCCACAGCCCCAGAGTTCCACATGCTGTCCCATCCCATCGCTGTAACTGGCAGTGTCACAGCTGTCACCAAACACTCAATGCTTGCTTCCCAGGCTGCTTGTGTTTCTGCAGGTGACACTTCCCTTTCTTACACAAACATTCTGCTTACCAGGCTCCCCATCTGGCTGGACAGTACACTTTTGCTCCACAGCGTCACGTGGGAATACAACTGAGTGACCACAAGACAACAGACACAGGGCACACAACATTGTCTGCCCCAGAAAGCTGACAAAGCTCTAGGCTAGGAAGGGGGAAGGCATGATCTCCTCTGCTCCATAAGGGGGCACAGAACAGAGGATCAAGACAAACAGGAAGTTTATAGCAGTGTGCCTTAACCACAAAACTGTTCTTTCTGCCTCTGGCATAACTGTCTAACAATTTGTGACCGCACAGGGTACCCATGAGCAGGCTGAGGAGCACTTATAATCCCACTTTCTAAATGAGCTTTGCTCTATCTGCTTTAGCTCCCTCTGGACACCCATTAAATACTCAGCCCTGACTGTGGTCATTGGAGACAAAGAAGTGACAGACCAGCTACAGGGCACATCACATACTTCAGGCCTCAGCTTGGCTCCTGGGAAGCACTCCATACAGAGGACACTCCTCCTGATCACTGTAGAGCGAGAGGTGTGGGAAAAACACCAGCACACCACCAGTGCAGTGCCTAGCATTCCTAACTTTAAGAGCTTTTGACATGCACTCACTGAAACAGCTGCAGTGGGTTAGGCTTTAATATCTCTCCCACCCTCCTTTCTGGCTTGTCACTTGCCAGGCCAGCAAGCCAAGCTGGAAGCAGCTGCATGCGCCCATCAACACCAGCTGCACTTCAAGCTAAAGACACTGGACACTGAAGCAGCACAGATGCATTCCCAGGCCCTGGTTTCTCTGCAGTGACCCTGGGAGAGGGGTATAACAACCAGCAGCACATAGAAGCTTCTAAATCAACATCAGTTGGTTGGCGTTCCCAGGCACGATACCATTACTCAAGCCACTGTCTCAGCTTGGGGCAGGATGACAACTTCACCAAAGAGAAAAGCTCTAAAATATTATGCTTAATTGTTGATTCACTTCACAGCTCTTACTGTATACAGTCAACAACCATTTAGGAAGTTACTTCCACTAGTACATTAATAAAAGAAAAAACCACACTCAATTCTGCAATACATTTCCCATTTTTAGAGTGTGTCTTGACATTGCTACCTTGTTAAGCACATCTGAAAAATGTTCTTTCACTGACTACAAAAGTCTAGAGTATACAAAAAAAAAATCACTTGTTACTATTTTCATTTAACACAGGAATGCACCAAAGCAACATTCACTCTGCTACAACAACTAAATACATGTAATCACTTGTTAGGAAAAAATTCTTAGCTGAGTAGCACAAATACTGAAATGCACTCTTCCTTTACTGGTCACTGATGTCACTGATGACTAGAGTTAAGTTCTTGTTCAGACACTTTTGATTTCTGGGGTGTTGTGAGGTGTTTTATAAACCCAAACTTGTCTACATCACCTTAGATCTGACCAGCTACCCAATTTTCTGAATTTCTTATTTTGTGAGGAAAATTATAAAGTGAAGGGGAAAGAGTTGTATGGTTAATTGAGCAATTAACATTTACCTTAAAACAATCCTAGGTATAAATTCCAAAACAAAACACTACATTTAAGTTAACACACAGAAATTCAAGTGGACAAACCAGTTGTGAATACATATCACTGAACACAGGCAGACACCCCTACGGCTAATTGTCATTTCTTTTGTCATTGCAATGGAATGAACTCTTACAGCTAAGATTCTTGCTTTGATACCACACTGCACATTGCACAAGCTGTGCAATAAGGACATTCCAACTTTGCATTGCTTTTATTATAGAAGGTCTAGTGTGTCCCTCTATAAATCACAATAATTATTCAACAGTATTCAAATGAGCTGCAACAATTTTTTTTTTCTTTTCTAATTGCATAGTTTTATATTAAAAGCTTGGTTATTCCTTTGCTAATGCTGCAATATTTTTATCTAAACCAAGATCATCAACAGAAAATTGATTTTTTTATTGAAGGAAATGGACTGACGACCAACTTCTGCAAGCTAAAACCTGCAAACAATAAAACCCCAGTGTCTTACTTGTCTGCTCTGTATTTACATCATAAGCAACATAAACACACATAAGCTGATTCCAAGACTGTGATTAAATTTGACCAGCAAGGTCTTGTTTAGTTAGAAGTAAGGGCCTCTGGTGCTTTAAAGTACATGACAGCTTGGAGCTGCAGTTACATCAACCTTTCCAAGCCTTTTCCCTCTTGTTCCATTAATTTTTCACTCCTGTGACCCTGAACACTCACCTATTCCTACCCCAAAATCTTAGTTACCTCAAATGGAGGTAAAAAAATAAACTAACCCTAACCTACACACCACAGCATCTAACAAGATATTTGGAGAAAGAATAAAACCAGAGAAGAGCTGTCAACCACCCTATATTCCAAAATTAATGTATGGGAGGGTGGAAGAGATGGGGAAGTGACGTGAAAAACCTGCACAAAGAAAACAAAAACAAAACAAAAAGAAAGAAATAACCAGTAAAAAAAAAAAAACCAAACAAAAAAACACATCTGCACACAACCCACCAAACATCGCCAGCTGCTGCTTCACAGAGGAAGGGCAGAGGGAAGGAGGAGCCTTTAATACTCTACTCCACCCTCAGATTTCTGGATGCTATTGTGCAGCTGCTGGATGTCACATCTGGTAGCAATATACTAACACACACCACCCAGCTTTATCTCTCCTTGTTAGCGAGCACACCCAACCCATCATGAAAATGTCAACAGAACAGCAAGAGATCTGTGTCCATGTGGAAAGGAACTGGCACAAGAGAAGCCACACTGATAACAACAGAGGAAACATTTGGAAAACCAAGCCCAAAAATCACCCTTCCCCCTCAATCTAAGCCACATGTACTGCATCCATCACATCAGTATGAAACCTTGAACCTTATTTGATTACAGTTCCTGGCAACGCTAACAATGTCCTGGCAACAATTATAAGTCTCTCCTGTCTCCAGCTCACCAGGAAATGAGGTGCCATTGGGGTTGCTATTGTGTGGGACAGAGTGAAAACAGCAGAAGCTCCAGTGTACATGTGAATACTGACAAAGTAGGAAGCCGCACAAAGAGCATGTTAGTAGGTGCAGCATATACTCCACTTTATCCCAGACCAGCTCAAGAATCCCACTCTTAGCCTTCAGGGATTTCCAGAGCCTTGGCTCTAAATACATTCATGGGCCAGACGGGTCTTCCTGGGAAAATGCAGCTATCACCACTCAAGGCAACACAAGTCAACATATGAATAGCTCGTACTCCCCACAGGAACACAGCAAAGAGAAACAAAATGGACTAAAAAACAAAAACTGTACCATGGACCATCCTCAGAGGCTCTTATATTTAATTTTAAGATTCTGGAAAGGCAATACCTTTTCCCATAATACCACATAAATACAATTTCCTTGACTGGGCATAGACTAGACTTTGTCTTACAAACTAAAATATTTTCAAAGTGAAGAGAAAAAGTGCTCAAAGACATCACTTGAATCTCTAGCTTTTATGGAAATACAAGAAAAATATCTATTTCCATTCTTTTATTATTTTAGTATCTCTACAGCATTTTATTTTGTTGAGACAACTGATGGTAGGAAGGAAGACGTTTTATGCCTATCTCTATCTCAAGTTACATCAGGTCTCTAAAATTCCACTAATAACCTTACTTAAAACACGGACAAGTTTTTATCAAAATTAAAGGCCGTGTGCTTCCTTTCTCACTTTCCAGACATTAATTGCTCTCAGAAGACAAAATATGTACCTCAAGTCCACAAAGTCATTTTTTCATCCTCTTAAAACCCTGCCAGGAGAGACTTATGGAGGCCAACAGAGGAAACATCAACAGATTCTACAGGCAATTTTATATTTAACTGTCATATTTAAAAACACACACACCATTATTTTTTTCAATTGCTCTTACTTTAGAAAAAAAAATTACCACCTATTCACATACAGGCAGTGTAATCAACACACACTATCACTGAAATTGTTGTCATTATAGCCTCAGATAAAATTTGTTTTGATAGACACTCTGACTGTCCTTGTGAAAGAGAGTAAATGTTACCCAGTATTTCATTAGGCTATTAGCAGTGCCTCTTTCAATAACCACGTACACAGAACATTTACCAGAAACTGAAAAAAAATTAAACTGTATATGTTTCCTTTCCAGAGGCCCTATACAAATGCCAGAGGAACCTTAGAGGTCTTAAAATTTTTAGGAGGAGGGCTACCTACTTAAATTGCTTTGCAGACCTAGCAATCACAAACACCTATCAGAAGACCAAACTAACCTGGGCTAAGCAAAACGTGTTTCTTAAACATCTTCAATAATGCTGTAACCGTTAAACTCCCAAAAGTCTACTCAGAAGCTTAGTGCACCATGAAAACAACTGCCTACATATCATGTAGATAACATTAAATAAATAATGTGGATTCTTCCCAAAATCAGAATGCTAAGGTTTCCCGTCAACGCATGGGCACTGCATTTCAGTGTGCCAAGATGCAACATTTGCAGTCTTCCAGAACTGGAAGAAAGTAATGTCATTAACTTCTTATTAGTACAATATATTGATTTATTACAGTTCCTGTTTTGCTTCTACCAAAGACAACTACCCCTAAAAGCCAGTGCAGCTATGTATTAAAGTACCTTTGAGATTTACATGAGGAACATTTTCAGCCCTTCAGCAGGTCTCTTTCAGAAGGGGAGGCTTTGGGTACAAACAGCTATTTCACTCCAAGCACAGAAACATGAATAAAATACTTGCCAAGGCATAAAAGAACATTTGACTAAGTATTTTCTGCTTGACGAAAGAAGAGAAATAAAAAGTATTCTTCCAAGGATAATATTTGTCATAAATCCAGGACAAAGCCAATAAGGCCAGTACTGGATCTCAGCAGGCTTGTTCCCTCTCTTCTGTGATCAGCTGCATTTGACAGCCAAAGTATTTACTGCAGTATCACTAGAGTAATCATATTAGCAGGATTACATCAGGAAATGGGGATCATAGTAACACAGGTTATTTTTTACCCCCCCACAGCTATAGCGGTCCTGTAAGTTTACCAGGTAACACTGAAAATGATCAAAGGCTTGCAAAGGCATTTGAGCAACCAAATTCAAATTTAAATTAGAAGATGTTAAGAAAACAGTTCTAGAATAAGCAAGCACCAAGACAAAGCATTCCATACCCAGGAAGACATTCAGAAAATAGCATCCTAGGTCCAATGCATTGCACAACACACAGTAATGCTCAAGACTGGAAGCCCTGAAGTGCTAATATTTTTCCTAGGAGACATTTTAACTACCCTGGAGTCCCATAAACCTGATGATTTTGGACCTGCTAAAATCTCTCAATTCTCAACTCAAACGCCAGTCAGTGGATCTCTGTGATGAGGCTACAGACACAAAAGAGCATGCACACTACAGCAGTTGGCTTGGAAAAGATTAACAAGTTGTAAAAGCATGAATGAGATGTCTCCTCTGAGCATGGTATCTTTGACACAGTAACAAGGCACAAAGGAAACCCTCAATGAATGGCACTATCTCTGATTCTTTTGAGAAGATGAACGGAAACTACAGCAATGCCACATATTTCTGACAGAGGTGATCTTCAAAAGACTTACAAGATACTGGCCCTGTGTCCATCCTATCCCTGTATACAGTCAGAGACCACAGAATCATAAATGGCTTGGGCTGGAAGGGATGTTAAAGATCATCTGATTCCAACACCACTAACATGGGCAGGGACACCTTTAATTAGATCAGGTTTTGCTCACTCTCATCCAACTTGGCCTTGAGCAATTCCAGAGATGGAATATCTACAGCTTCTCTGGGCAACAGTCTCCCCACCTTCACAGTAAAGAATTTTTTCCTGATATCCAATCTAAACCTACTCTCTTACAGTTTGAATCCATTCCTCTTTGTCCTGTTGCTACCTACTCTTGTAAAGTCCCTTTCCATCTCTTTTGTTGGCTCCCTTCAGGTATTGGAAAGCCGCACTAAGGTCACCCCAAAGTCGTCTCTTCTCCAGGCTGAACAATTCCAATCCTCCCAGCCTTTCCTTGTACAAGAAGTGTTCCATCTCTCTGATCATCTTGGTGGCCTCCTCTGGACTTGCTCCAACAGGTCCATGTCCTTCTTGTGCTGAGGACCCCAGAGCTGGATGCAGCACTGCAGGTGGGGTCTAACCAGACCAGAAAGGCAGAATCCCCTCCTTCACCCTGCTGGTCAAGCTTATTTTGATGCAAGTGCACATTGCCAGGTCATATCTAGTGTCTCACCCACCAGTAGCCCCAAAAATCTTTGAAAACAGTCTCCCAGCACTGTCCTGAACTGCTTCTTCCAAAGCCACTTCAGCTTTCATGGGATAGATTTCATGGGTTACTTTGCTTCACTCAGCAGTGTTGAGCAGCACCATGGACGGCAGTCAACCTACCTGTACCCAAGGCTGAGTGTAATGACCAAGGCTGGAGGCGCACTCCTTGCCTTCAGTTCCAAAATATGTTGTCAGACCCAGGGTACAATGAGGAGCAGGCTGACTGAACAGTTTCCTGCACCTCTGCAAAAAGAAGCATAGCCCTTCATCCACATCTCTAAGAGCCAAAGCAAAGCCTGCCCGGTACTGCCACTAACACAGGCATATGGAATAATTCAAACAGCATCACCAGCTGGACTGGTGTTCTTCCTTCTGTTTCAGAAGAACAGTTTTTCCATAGACACTGACACAGTCACCTCTCTCAAGTAACAAAACTTCATTAACTTACAAAAGGCTGAGCATCTATGGCATAAATTAATCCAGAACAGGGCTAAACTACACCTACATACCACGAAAAGTGTACTTACTGAATTTTTACTGTAGTATGAAAATGATGGAGGAAAATAGATGCTGGAACAATAGACTCATGTTTATTCCTTCTAAAAAAGAGAAAAATTACACTCATGACATTAAAAAAGCAGTGTCATCACTATCTTCATTCCAAATCACTAGTTTAAGGAATATGAAACAAGTCTTTTCTGGCTGTACTTTGATACAAGTTCTCAACATGAGATAGAATTCCTACCTTTGAGAAGCTAATGAATTTGGGCAAGAGTGAGGGGAAATGGCTTGTGTACATGATTTTAATTTTAAAATCTTTATTTTTCTTTCCAAAGGAAAAAAAAAAAAAGCATTTGCATGAAACTAGAGCTGGTGGGTTTTTATGTATTTTCATAAATATGTTCACAACTAGTGAGTTCCTGGTGTTTTATTCTTAAACCAAAGGTATATAATCCACAGGGAATGGAAGAAAATGTATTTCTAAGACACTCAACGTGCACAAGCTACTGCTATTTTTGCAGCCCTCTGCATGATTAATCTGTTTCACTGCTTTCTTGACAGTTACTTGCATTTGCCCACCAATGCATTAGCATAGGACAACTCTTTGAAATTGTTCAAAGGCACCTAATCCCAAATGAGGGGTCGTGACCCCCAAAGCAGGGTCACAGCAGTTATGACTGGGGTCATGAGCCCAACAGAAGTACACTTGTTTCTAAAGGTATCTGGGCTCACAAAACCAACAGAAAAAGCAAAGTTCATAACCAGAAGGATCTGAAGCAGCTGATGTAAGAATGCACTGAAGGCAGGCTTTGCGTGACAGTCCTACCTGATGTCAAAGCAAGAGAAATGCTAACTATGCTTAAGTGGTTATTAATAATGAATATTTGGTGTTTTATCTGCATTACTGTAGCAGTGATGGTGTTAAATTTTAAACTCCTCAATTCAGTAATGAACTTTAAAAAGTTAGAAGTCAAACACATTATATCCACCATCACAGAAGAGAAGCCAGCTGGCAACTGCCAAAACTCACCAAGAGGGGCTCCAGAAACCTCATAATCTAGTAATTACAAATAAAAAAAAATCTTGTTTAATTTTAATACTGTTACTGAAAGCCAAAGGAGTATTCCAAGTGTGGCACTGTTACAACTTGACAAAAATCTCCATAGAATCCAGAAAAAACAAACTTTTCCATCCAACTAGAGAAGAAATTTTAATCTATATTGCTCCTCTCACTCTATTTCTAGGCTACTCAGGCAGCCTCCTGGCTACTCCTACATTATGTCAGCATGCTACCCATTGGAAGGGGATGAGTAGAGCAACATGGTTGATATTTAGGACCCAGCATTTGGCACACAGCATGTTTCAGGAGTTTTATTTCAGATCAGCTCCACTATGTCGCCTTGGTGGAGCAGAGACTGGGAGGTGAAGTACTGAAAGTTCTCTGGATGTGAGTCTTTTGACTTGGTGTTATCTGAAATTAACTTAAATTGGGCTCTTCGGCTTTCTCCACAGCACAGACCAACTCTCAGTGCCCTGACTTTACTCCAAAACTGAGCTCCTGAACCAAACCCAAACATTAACATGGTAATAATGAAGGTCTGTAACTTGTAACTTTGACTGCAAAGTATTGCACCCTTCGGATCATTACGGGCTGAATGAAAGATACTTTGATGAACAGAAAAAATGACACCAATTTAGCCAAACAAGAAGAAAAACTCAGTAACTCTACTGAAATGGAATATATAAATCCAGATCCTTTCTTCAGTCCTTCCCTCAAACAGTCCTGGGAATTACTTTCCTACTATGGAAACTACACTTCATACTAATATCCACAGGCATATGAAAAGTGTGGGTTGCTAGAAAACGGAAAGAAAAGCCTATGCCTTCTGCCACACATTCTTAAATAAAATATGTTCACACTTAGAATTTAGAGATGCTAAAAAAAGTTGGTAAAAGCATGAGCAAACTATTGGGAGCTGGTCTAATTTTCACTCTGCCTGCATTTTCCTCATTTAGGAGCAAAAGCCTATGCAATACTTTTTGCTTTAGGACTAAGAAGAACATATGACTATTTTTTTCTTTTTTAACTACAAACCACATATTATGGGTTTTTATATTCATTTTTACAAACCATAAGTACCCCTCATTGTGCAACATGGCTACAGGAAAATTTAGCAAACAAAAAAGTTGAGCAGCTTCTTTTGGGACCTCTGCAAAGATGATTGCTAATGCTCAAACTCAAATTTTCAAATAGGATTGAGAAGCTGTCCCTTATTGTCAGTCAATTAAGCATAACCTGATACCAGGATATCAGAGGTATTTAGCAGTTATTTTAGCGGGAAAGAATGTGCGGCAAAAAACGTAAATGCTTCTTTATGGAAGTGAGAAAAAAAATGGCAATAAATTAGTGTCTTTCTCAAGCAGTAAGATATGGAAAATATAGAACTGGCAGACTGTGTTACTAGTAGGATGGCCATACACTAAGTTCTCACGAGATGCATCACACCCAGGAGTCAACTACTTTTCCTTGAATGCGACTTATTTTGAAATATCAATAATACAAAAATTGCCACAGAAATAGTGCACCTGAAGAGAAAGAAGGATTTAACTTTGGTGCCTGCATTAAGACTCAATATGCATAGACACACAATATGCATTCAGACTCACAATCAAGAAAGTCCACAAAATCAAACAAAAAGTCAAAATTACTCATTCAGCTTTAGGGTGACATATGTAAATTTGGAATTGCCCTACTTCTACTTCCCAAGGTAGAAAATCCCAATTTGCACACTGCACCCAGAATTGCAGAGGCAACTTTAAAACAACAGATAACTGAAAATTAATAAAGTTGCACTTGCAGGGCTGCAGGTATGGAATTTGAAGCAATCAGCTGAGCTATGAGCTGCTTTAACCATCTCAGTCATTAAAATTCACCATGTTCCAAAGCATCTTTCAAAGTCTGTACAACTGTCAAAACACAATTTACCTTTCTCTGACTTGCCAAAGTATGTAGGTTTCCCCTACTAATTTATACAAAACAGTGAGCTGTCAATATGAAAGGCTACAAAACACCACAGTTAAGATATGGAAACACCATCAAATATTTGGAAATTAAAGATGTCTCTTCCACTACATTGAAATTGGAGTGCCAACAGTTAGGCAAAAGATAACAGAAGAGCCTGTTTGGGGAAAAAAAAAAGTCATGTATGGTGGCCTTTGTACCACAGGTCCAGCCGACCACAGGAGTAGGAGTCCACATTATCTGTTGAGTATAGCTTGTTATTTTTCAATAAATATTGTCTTGTACTGATTGAATCTGAAAGGGTAGCAGAAGGAATTTAAAGGTAGAAATTATAATGAAAAATGGAATATATAGGAATCCAGACTCATTAACACTGGTGATGTGCTTGGTCCAGAAATCAAGGGCAGAGGTACGAAACAAGCTGAATAAAGCACAGTCAACTCTCAAAGCATAAAACAAATGCAACCCATTCAAGCCATGCCCACTGTGTAAAATTCAGATCCAAATCTGCAGCAAGGGATACAAAACCTCTATGGGAACATAACATGCTCAGGCAGGCTCAGCTCTGCTCATTACTCAGCTCTAACCTTTGCATCTGCACAAGAGCCCTTTCAAGATGTGCCTAGTGTACATTAAAAAATCTATGATCCTAAATGATAGAAGTCTTAATGAACTCATCCTAAGAGAAAAAGAGATGAAACAGATCTGAGGACTGAATGTCCCCACTTATGGCTTATATTATACAAAAGTACGGGCCCATCCACAGCCTCACATGAGGCTGAAGGGTTTCTTAATTCAGAAGCTTAGCAGCTTAAATTGACCTCATATTGCCTCCTCACTCACATAGCCTCTCCTCCTGCTCCATTACCTTGACATTTTAGCTCATGGTCTCTTATAAATATGCAGAAGGTAAAAAGTGTTTTACACCACATGAAAATTTTGTTATCATACTTCTAGAAGAAAAATATGAAGTTCTCATTTTATAACAACCATTCAAGAAGCTAAGTCCTTTAAAAATGGGTCAAGAAACAAGCAAGCAAGCAAAGTAATGGCATAATCAACATAACATTATTCTGTATGCCATTTGTTCTTCTCCATGTGCTACATAAGTACACAGCTTTATGTGCCTACTAATGCTGATGATCAGTTTAAAGACATAGCTGTATCACATGAAAAGAAATACATTCCTTACATTTGTGAAAGGGAATTTTCAGTTGAACAAACAGTCATGGCTTAAAACATCTCCATTGTGCAGTTCCTCATTCTGCAGGCCTTTCTCAACATGTAATTAGAATAAACATTGGGTAATAAGTTCCCTGAAGCAAATACTAATTCTTGGAATAGTACAGTCTGCTTCACCTTATAGAATCATAGAATAGCCTGGGTTGGAAGGGACTCAGCAGGATCATAGAGTCCAACTCCTGGCCCTGTACAGTACACCTCAAGATTTGCAACACATGCCTGAGAGCAGGGTCCAAAAGCTTCTTGAACTCTATTAGGCTTAGTGGTCTGAACACTTCCCTGGGTAGCCTGTTCCAGTGCCCAACCACCCTCTGTGTGAAGAAACTTTTCCTGATATCCAACCCAAACTTCCCTTGACTCAGGTTCATGCTCTTTCTTTCCTCAAGTCCTATCTCTGGTCCTCAGAGTGAAGAGATCAGTGTCTGCTCCTTCTCTTCCACTCACAAGGAAGTTGCAGACTGCAATGAGGTTAAGCTTAATGTCTGTCTTTATGTTGTGTTTATATAGGGCTCTGTTTTCCCACCACCAACCCCAAAATTCTCTTACTCTATTTTTTAAGAAAAAAATCACAAAATCAGTGTTCCACAGAACACTATCTGCTACCCCTTAACACTATGAGGAACACTGCTGCTGGTGAGGAACTGGAACTACTATTGAGTTCCTGTGACACAAAGACTTCTCCCACCTCCTTAAGAACACAGTTCACAAATCCCTTTGAAGGTATATAGAATGTAAATATCACCATCAGTAACAAATATGATCTGATGGTATTTTCAAATGAAAGTTTTCTAACCATATGTAATCCCCTCAGATGACCAAGTGCAGAACAGATACATCTTCTAGACAGAAAACTAGTGTTTTGGTCTCTGTTTCTAGCTTAAGACAAAAGTCTAACAGTATCATAAATATCCACATATGCCTCACAGTAGCAACTCTGTGAGACATAAAACCTGTGCTGCTGCTATCCTGCAAACTTCTGCCAGCTCTCTCTGACCCTGAAACTGAGACACTCTCCTCCTGAAGCTGCAGAAAAAGAGTGCAGCACTGGAAACTCAAAAGGACAAGGGACTGCAAATACCATGGCTGCTCCAAGTCAGAGAAAGTGAATGGTTAAGAAGTAAGTCTTCTCAGTCCATCCTGATGTGTACAGCAGGTACAGACTTGGCAGTACAGCCACCCTGGGAAACTGTGGCATCCACAGCTTAGGAAGTAGCAAAGCTTTATGTTTGGCTGCAGATTTTTGAGTGCAATGCTTCATGACAAGTTATTCCTGGGCTTTAGAACAGAAAGAGAATGAAACAAGCGAAAAAACACATAGTAGAAAGTTAAAGTAAGTGCTAATTTTGATTAGGTTTTTGCATTATTCATTGTGTGCTAGTTGTTTGGGTTTCTTTTGCGGTGGGGTGGGACAGGACAGAATCATTGCCTTGCACAGAAGTGTTTGTGAATGGAGTATGGAATTTGCAAGAGACTGGACTCTGCAAGAAGCCCCTTTGCACAAACACAAAATAGCCCCTTTCTGGAAAGCTCCAAAGCAGTTACAAATGCATCAACAACACTTGTACTGTACACTCTGTGGGGCAAGAATTACCCTCAAGTTTGCAAAGTTCTAGCAAAACTGCATCTCTGCCCATGAAAAAGACTCCCAATGCCTAAAAATAACAACACACAAGACCACAAAAAGTTTGGGTGAACCAATTTTAAAAATGTAGTTAACAAATAGAGCATTTCCATAGAAGTAAACCTGAATACATGCAGTGCTAAAATTAAGCATATAAATGAAGATCAGCACAAGACCACAAAAAGCTTGGGTGAACCAATTTTAAAAATGTAGTTAACAAATAGAGCATTTCCATAGAAGTAAACCTGAATACATGCAGTGCAAAAGTGCATATAAATGAAGATCAGGGCCCAACTCATTTTGGCCAGAATAGTTCAGTAATCATGGCCTTAAGGTAGAATAAAACACAGAAACAAACCTGGAACTCTTGCATTATTGAGGATCACCACTTCTTGCCACTTAAGAGTGAAAATTATAGTTTCACTTATACTGGAAACTCTACCTTGTGTAAACCAAGGTAAAGGAGGGTGCAACACTACTAACACATCTTCTGTACACCTATTCTCCATGTACAAACAAGCACTTTAGACGTGTTTTAAAAATTCAGGAAACAGCTTATGCTAAATGCGACATCAGCTAAAGAGTTTTATTTAGAATGGAAAATGCTTTGTGACAGAAAATCAGTTTTAGTCGATTTAACTGGTAATGGACAATTTAAGCAAGACTTATTAACAGTGTAAGCCCTTCCATATCATGAAGTGCTGTATTTTGTGATGTTGTATTAGAAATCAAGGGAAACGGAAGTGATTAGTCCCAATACACAATTGTGATAAGAGCATTAGCTAGATGCAAAGATATCTATTGTATTTCATACACTTCTGAAAGCAGCTTGGTTTTTCTGGCCATTAAATCTTCTTCTGAAATTGCCTAGATTTTATTTCACGTTTTTATTCAGTTTCATGTTTTTAAGTTATTTGGCAAGCACATCTCAATTTTCTTTACACTGAGGACACCTTCTTCATAATCTTAAGTGTGTTTCTGCTTTTTTTGAGAGAGCCAATGAAAAAGTCTTCTCTAAATTGTCCACACTATTCAGTTTGGTTTAACAGATGTCCTGGTTCCATCCAGAACAAGGTTAATGTTTGCAGCAGTCAGGAGGGAAGATGGCTAGGACCTGGAGGTTATTCTCTTATCACCTCACATCAGTGCCAAGGATGGGAGGGAGGGAGAGTATCTTCCAGCAAGGAGGGATTCCTTCTGGTGGAGTAACCTGGCTACAAGGAGCTGTGGGATGGCCCTTCCGAGCCAGAGGGGGCAGCCAGGGTAGCCTGGTTGCTGTCAGGTTGGGATTGGGGAGAATTTTGCCTGTGAATCACTCTTCCCCCTTCATACACTTTTGTTTATTTATATTGTTGCTGTTACTCTTCCTTTCCTTATCTCATTGCTGTTTCCACTAAGCTGTTCTTACCTCAGCCCATGAGCTTTATCTTTTGTGCTTCCAATTCTCATCTCCAAGCTGCCATAGAGGATGGGGGAAAAGGAGGGAGGGAGGGGCAAGCAATGCATGATTTTAGTGGGAACATTCAATTGGGGAATACCATTCCTAAACACAACAGATTATTAGTGTGACTATGAGAAGAGTTTTAGAAAAAACAAGTTCTTTTACAGCCATTAAGTGAAAGCTAATCAGTCAGATTCACTGTGTTTAAAGTGGGCTTTGGTGTTTTCTGGAGTTATTTTTCTGTTCTTATGCTATAACAGTGTCTGTGGCACTGAATCATTTCTGATTCATTTACAGTAAGACATACAGTAACAATGTTCAAAGTATTCTAGAAAAAAACCACAAAATATCAAAAATATAAAAAATCCTTGGAAAATAGAAGGGAAATTACAGTCCAAATAGCAAAACACATGCCATTAAGTCCACCAGTCACTCCACTGACTGAAAAAAGGAAGAAGTTTCAGCTTTAGAAATGAAGATCAGTAGTATCACCTTACAGCATGTTTTGAAAGCTCCTAGAATATACCAGCATTTCAAAAATCAAGTTTTATACACCAAACTGGTTTACATTTTATCTGAAGGAAAAAAAAAGACAAACAAAGTGAAAACACATTACAGACTTGCGGTAAATAAAGCTAAGTTTATGTATCTGAAAAAACAGAAGGACAGCAGAATTTTTAGAAATATACTGCAGTAAAATAGTAAGATAGGAGTGACTAAAATAACATAATATGAATTACCATAATCAGAGGGAGGAAAAGAAAAATAATGAAACCCAAACTCATGCTTTAAAGTTCTTGAAAATTAATGAAGGGCTGGAAAAGATCACGGATCAGTCAGTCACAAGCAATTTGCCCATTTTGGACTCACCACCTTTTTGGGAACCTGCAGCATCAGGAAAATGCACAATTACAACTTTTGCTCCTCTCCAAACATACAGGCTCAAAAACATTGTTATGGGCATTCCGTTTCAGAAGACTGACATGTAAAATGGAAATAAATCTCTCCTGGAAACAACACAAAGATGAGGCAAGTTTGAATCTCCAGGTACTCTCTCAAAACCATGAAATAGTCTTGAAGTCTGGTGGCTTTTATATTGACTATTTGAAGGCATTATTTATGAGATGTTGCACTACACCTTTTTGACTCTGGCAAAGAGGTGAGAAGGTTACACAAGCAAGACATTAAATAAATATACACCGACTCCTCCAAACACTCAAGCAACATTAAGGCTACTGAAGGAATGGAATAAATCACTAACAAACAGTTAAAGACAGAGTTTTCTGTGGCAAGTTTGAGCCCCAAGATGAGTATTCAGCCTGTGGCACCTCACTCTCTCCGTTCCAGGGGGCAATTCAATTGGACATAGTGTTCATGAGGTAATTCACATATGCATGTCCATACAAGCACAGACAAGCTCTCACTTTGGTAGTGACATGAGACCACCAGAAAAAACACATGACAGTATGTAGAATCCATAGGGTTATTTTTGGAATTTTAGGATCTTAAGATTTAGACTCTACTTCTGAAGCAGAGTAATTCAATTGTCTTTTGCTATATACAGAAATCAATTAATGACACAGAAAGATATTTCAAATGCGCTTCAGTGCCTTCAGAAGGATCAAAGTTGTTATGAAATGTCTTTCAGTGATCAGTAATTTCTGAAAAATTATCACAAACTTACTTGACTCTTAGTCTGACTATGCAGGGGAAAAAAAAATTGTGTAAAGAACCAATGAAAGCATTTCAATCACAGCTGACACTATGAGTGAAAAACCACATGACATCCTATTCAGCACATTACTGAACAAGAAAATCGTATAGCAACAAGACAAACTTCAAGTTTTGTTTTGGAGGCAGCACAGTAAACAAAGACATGCACTATATTCTCATGCTTATGTTTTTTATCTTCGTGTCCTATAGAGCTAAAATTCAATGCATTCTGCCACAACGGTGGAATTTGAACAGAAATGCCTACAGGAGGCGGGGAAACATCTCCAGGCAGTCTTTGTCAATGCTTGGAGAGAAGGGCAATGTGAAAGTCTTTCATTTCTCTTCCTTTTACATCATTTCTTGTTCTTCTTGTAGTTAAACTCACAGGTGAGGGCCACCATCACCTTCAGGACAAGGGCAGCGTTTCTCAGCTAGTAAGCAAAGCATGCTTGTGCAGGGACAAAAATAAACAAAAAAAAAAATTAAAAAAAAAAAGCAGACCAAGATGAATACTGGCAGAGAAACGACCTGAGGGGGAGGGGGAGTACTTGCCACAGCATCACCCTCTTGCTTCTGCTACAACAGCATCATCTAGCTGATCTCACCACCGAGCTGAATTGAACAAACTGAACAGGAAGTATAAAGGAAAAAATAGACAAGATATGATTTATTATGTACTATACAAGAACCATTGGTTTAACAGTCTGCATTTCAGTACATCCTGACAGAATGGGGGGGGAAAAATCAATATTTATTTTAAAAGCAAAGGTTCTTACAAGGAAAAGAAAATAAAAATAAGATAACTGAAAACCCAGCTGCATTTGCTGCTCAATTAAAAACCCAGTGAAAGCAGAGTTTTGGAGAAGTAATATTAAAGCACTATGGATCATAGAAAGTTACAAGTTTGGTGTTAACAGATTAAGGTAAGACAGACCATCTTTTGAATGCTGTGAGAACAGCACATGTGTCCCACTCTAATGAGTGGCAAGACTCATAAATCATGAACAGCAAAAACATGAGCTCCAAGGGAGGTCTACCTCTTCATCTGTGACAATTAATGTGTCATCCTCACAGCAACCCAGAGGCAAATTCCTTATGCTATTTTTTATGCATGTATTGTCTTAAAATATATCTCTTCCAAAATTACACTTGACATTTCTTTAATGGACTGACTTGCACTCCAGCCAACCAGCATCATAGATTTACAGACATCAGACACAATGAAGATCTTATAAAATTCATCTAATGTTCTATCCTGCCCCTACCCCCCATAAAGGGACAAAAGGCATTGAAGTATATCTTTTTATACTTATTACAAGTAACACTTTGTTATACAGGGAGACAGTCTTCTCAAGGTTTGTCATGAATTTTTCATGATTAAAAGCAGTGTAAAATAGTCTATGGTTGTGACCTATATTCACTAAACAAGGGAACATAAATGTAAATAAGGAATAACAAGGGAACAACGAAATGTAAATACCCATTCCACAATATGCAGAAAAATCAAAAGGCTTACCTTAGGGTAAGCTTATACAATGCCTAATTTTTAGGTTAGTCCCTGATAAAGGCTGATAAAAATTGCAGCCTGCATCATCCGCCTAGCACTTTAAACCTGCTTCAGTGCAATTTTCTTTAATACCTTTGCGCACTCATGCCTTTTCTCAGGGTTTTTCTCTCTAACTTTCATCATATATTTTGTGCCATCTGCAGACAAGCAGCACTACTCACAGAAGTTGTCTTATAAAAAGTCAGTTGGATCATTCAGCAGACAAAGCCTGAAAGCTTGTCTCTCCCTATAAACGAGGGGAGAGGAAGAGGTTTATAGCAGTAAATGAGGGCTTTGACAAGGAAGCTGCAGCAGTTTTCTGCCAGGGGGTAGGACACTGTCCTCTCCCATCCCATTCCTGCCCAAGGACTGCGATCTGTATAGCTGAGACAGCAGAAGAGAACAAATGCCCTTGCCACCCTCACCACTGTTCACCCTCGACGTATTCATTTAAACCGTAACGCTATGACCTAGGACAGAAAATAACTGCCTGGATTTTATATTTATTCACCTTACAAGAAATTAACAGCATCTTTATAATAACAGAACATGAATCCATCTTTGTTTTTTCAGTACTCCACTTTAAAAGCTGACAATCTAAATTTTTTGCCCTACAATCTATGCTTATAAATTAACAAGTAGGCATCCTACTAAAAATCCAGGATTTTTTTCTGCAGGTACAACTCTCCAAAGTGGGAGATAAAAAGAAGAACTCTTTAACACCTGGGGTTTGCAACACTGGCATCTCTGTCATACATCCAAGCACTGAGAGCAGATGAGCATCTGCAGGGAGATATTGCATGGGTCTTGGACCTGTGAGCTCTGGGAGCCAGCACACCCCTCCTCCTCCTCGGCTGCTATTGGAGGTCAGGAATGAAGATTAAACAAGGAATTCACAACCTGGTTCTGGTGCCCTACCCAAAGGCTTCAAAACTCTAGCTCTCTCACGGCAGACATAATTTTACTGCCTCAGTGACAGCAATCTCAACAGGCAGTGAGCACAGACGAGAAAAATAACTGTGATAAAGACCTATAAGATCTCCAGCTATCACACATATTATTTAGGACTTTAAATCAATATTTGAGATATATCCAGAAATTCTGAATCACAGGGAGAAAAAAAAATAAAAACAAAAGCCAACTTTTAAAGACAGGGAAAGAAGGAAAAATGTCTCTTGCTGAGTTTCAATATCTCACTACTATTTGTAATGTTAAAGAAAATTAACAAGAGCATCTCTTCTTGCATCAGCTCTGTGGCTGTTTCTTCCACTACAGTGACTCTAGAAGTGACTAACACCATAGGCACGTGAATGCCACACTACAGCACAACCAGTGCCTACATGCTGGGACCTGAAAGACTTTGGCACCAATCAGAAAATGAGAAGGTGAGATTTGCATTTGCATGTCAGAGGCTGCTATCACGTCTCTGGGGGATGGTCACACATTTTTCCAAATCCCTACAAGACTACTCAGAACTCAAACCATGCAAATCTGGCACTCACTGGAGAGGAGACAGCTGCCCTGCAGAGACTGCAAGCCAGGAGGATAGATACTTGCCATTGAAAGCCAGGCCTTATTTTTCACATCCCCTGCTACTCCAGCAGCAGGCCACCTGGCACCAGCTGGCCAGGCACTCTCAAGCAGCACAGAAAGAGTATAATTTCACCAAATTGCCTGCTGCCTCTAGTCCCCTGCCTGACATGCACGTCCTTGTTGCTTAGGTAGGGTGACATTCATAGGGTTCCTAAAAGCTTCCTATTACAACCTAAAAGGGCAGGGGGGTGGGGGGAAAAAAACGTGACAAAAAACCCTGGTGAGGGTCCTGTGGAGCAGATGCAAGCTGAAGGAACAGAAAAGATCATTATGACTTTTATTTCTTCATACTTACACTAGAGAACTCTAGTGGGCTACACAAAATTAATGAGGACCTGTATTAAACATGTAGCCACTCCCTCTATATAATGAATACGTGGGCATTAAAACCCCTGCTGCTCTTCTCAAAGCAGATGGGGTAATGCTCAGCAGCCCTGGCTTTGAATACATCTGGTAACCTACTGTCATCTTTCACAAAGCTCCTTCTCAGTCCCCAGGCAGGGGCTGCTGGTGTGGGACACAATGCAAGACTCCACGTAGCCATCGCAGAGTGGAACTCTAACACACTTCAAACCTCAGCGGCATAAACAGGCTTCCTCACAGTACCCTGCCACAGGAATACACAAAAGATACCTTGGACTGGGTTTGCAGAATTGCTGAACAAACTTGCTCATAGAAATTAGGTGATGTGAGCCACGTACTCTGCAAATACACCAGAGATCAGCGCAACGAACAGGAGTCGTGACCAGAAAAGCCTGGCTCTCACTGATGTGCTTGCTTCACCACTGGTGAAAAAATCACCACCACCACAATGCCAGAGGCCCGTTCTGAGAATGCGTAACTTCACAATGAATATTTTGTGTGACTCCACTCTGGCTTACAGCTTTTCTATATGTTAACTAGTTATTAAACAAATAATAATTTTAAATTAAATTTACAGGTAAATTAAGTTGCTTAATAATAACTAATAGTAAATAAAACCTTAAAATTATTCTCATATCATTGAAGACGCAGAAAGAGCGGCGGCTAAGACCCCTGCACCCGAGATGTTTATGAAGCCACGCACGTTAACGAATAGCCAGGGACTCTTCATTACAGGACTCGGTGACAATGGGGTAACGGCTGGAGCAAATGCAGATGTACAGCCCCATTCATATGCATATGTCCCAGTCCAGGCAACCCCAGGCTGGCTGGGGGGATCCTTTGTCCACCCGTGCCCCCCACCCTTCGGGAAGCGAAGGGCTGTAGCAATGCAGCACCGTGACTCCTTTGGAGGGGCAATCAATGGCATTAAAGCACAGCCATAAGGCTTGGGCCAGGCGCCTGTGCAAGACCCAGATACTCTGGGTACACGTGCAAGGGCGAGAAATAACTCATAAAACAGGGAGAGGGGGCTTCAGATGCACATGGCAGGGAGCAAGGGATCAGGCAGTTGGAACACTCCGAGAGCCTCAGGAGAAGAAAAGGTGTGCCACAAAGTATGTGGCACCGCACAGGGATGGAAATGCAGCCACTGTGAGATGAGGAGCACAGCATTTCAAAATGGCACTCTCATCGCCCGCACGGCTTGACACGCAAAGCGGCAAAAGCACTTCGATTTATATGCATCCAAAACCAGAAGCATTTGTCACCAGGCTCCCACCCCCACAAAAAGGCCTCTCAGACAAAAAAAAAGCAAGTGACCGCTGTGAGAACACAGCGGGACACACCACGCAGGAAAGGCTGTCAAAGGTGCCCGTTCAACTAGCAAAAGACTTAGAGTATTTTATTCCTCATCCTGCCTTGAGATAACACTACACTGCATGTGCCAGGAAGTCAAAATGGTTTTTAACATTTAAACCAACACAAAACTGTAATTTTAACTCAATTGCATTCCTTTAAAATACCAATTTCAGCACAGCACTCTGTAAATATTTTCTTCAGACTAGGATCCAAATCCACACCACAAATGCTTCCTATATGACCAAAATAGTGTTAGTCAAACATCTACAAATCCTTAAAAGAAAACCCAATGGCTAAAGGGGATCAATGCAATGAAAAAAAAAAAAACAAAACAAAAAAAACAAACCCTTTTATAAATGTGTTGCCCTCAATTTTCATTTGCATGACATTTCTGGCTCCAAAATCTCCAAAACGCAACACAATCCATCATTCGCCTAGCCATTATCAACCCGGAACATGTAATATGTGCTTTAATTTCATGCCACCCTGCATTGGATAGAAAACCTTTGAAATATTAAATAATTAAAATATATGACTTGCCACTGAGGTCCAAATAAGATATTTGTATCAAATCCTGCCAGTTTATTGCTTTACCAGCTGCTTATGAACAGCGATAACGCTTTCAAAAAGATTCTTTAAAGGCTTATATTATTCATCAGTTTTCTGAAACTATTAAGTTACACTCCCATTTCCCACCCCCATCACCAATTGTAGGTCTTTGTTAAACATTCTTTTAGCTTTTACCATGGCAAAGAAAAAAAGCAATGAATTGTGGGATGCCTCTTACTCCGGGGGAGAGGTTTTGAATAGAACAGCTGTCCAGAGGTCAGGCAAAAACGCATTCCCCTCTGACAATAAGGGGCTTTTTGTGGGGAAGAAATAGGAATTCAGAAAAAGAATTTATGGAATTGGGTAGGTACAATAAGAGGTTAAAGAGAGGACCTCAATCAAGAGAAAAGGGGGAGGCATAAGGAACTGCAAAAGAGAAGGGAGACATCACCAGCCACAACAGCAGGGAGCAAAATGCTGAAACAGTTGTTATAAGAAATATATATATATATATATATGTATATGTCTAAAGAGAGAGAGAGTGTTGCTGGAGAGGAAGAGTTGACAATAGCTGGCCCTGGGAACGCAGGCCTGCACCACAGTTGGGGCTCCCTTTCCCTCTCCAGTCTGCAGACTGAAACTCTCTCAGCAAAATGACACCCCCATGAAACCAGACCATGGGAATGGGTGGATGAGGCAGTCTCCAGGAAGGTGGCAAATGAGGACTGTTTCTGCAGAGAAAGAACCCAACATTTACTTCGGAAGGACCTATTTCAGAGAAAAACTGAGGCCACAGCTCCATTTATGTGGTTCAGATTTGAAGACATCTGCTCGGCACACTCTAGATCCTATTGGCTGCATGACATTAAAACAAAGCTTTTGTCAAAATATATCACACCTCTTACATGCATCTTCCTTGCCTCAGAAAGAAGGAAAAAAAGGAAGGGTCATTCTGAGACAGTGAACACCTGCATTTCCCAGCTATTATAAGCAGGTCTCATGCTTGCCAAAGGTACTATTAACAAACATCACCAAAAAATCCTGTGTTGTAACATTTTTGAGAGGGTATCCTTGTGTCAGGGTTATTTAATGCTTATCTGCATAAGACACGGGACAGTGCTGAGGGGGAAGTTACTTCACTTGTTAACCCATTGTGTTGCCCAAGAGCACAGCAGCTGCTTACATGACTTGGAGCAAGCGCAGCATCCTGCTCAGAAGGACTGTGTGCCCCTAGAGCTACAAGGCAAATACCAGAAACACACACACACACCCCCTCCATTTTCAGAAATTTATGCCAATGCAATGTATCCCGCCACATACTTATACAAATACTTTATTCTATATGTTGTAATAGAAATTACAAAATGTTAATGCAGATGCAATTTTTACAGGTACAAGCCTGCACCATCACACGCTTTCAAAATGTGATTAAAAATACAGTTTTCAGTGAGATTTCTTGATACTTCTCAGCCATAACAGAAATGAAAGGAAGTGACAGGTATTGGAGCTCATGAACTTCCTTAAATCTGAGCTATGAGATTGGCTAAACACACAGTGCTCAAATGCCTGAATCTGGATTGGTTTTGTGATGGTGAAAGTCTACCCAGCACTCACTGCTTCAGAGGCTGCCTTTTTCCCCACACTGCATTAATAGTGGGACTAAGAGTGCAACAGTCCAGAGAGAAAGGGGATGCTATCATATAAGAAAAGAAAACCAAACAAACAAACAAACAAAACAAAAAAAACCAAAAAAAACCTCACACTCAACCTTGGGCCCTGATTCACTGAAGCATTTTCATGCCACTGAATTCTGATATTATTTAAGCATTTATTTTCCACACTTCACTGAAACAAGACTGGTACACAGTCGATCCAAAATGCTGAGCAGCAGAAATGAAGCTTGTTAGCCCATGCAGAACTGGAGGACTCCAAGACTTTGATGCATCAAGAGTGCTGTGAAATGAACCCCTGGCTGGTCCTGACAACCTCCCCAGTGCTGCTGGCACCCACAGCAGTGCTCTCCAATCCAATGGAACAGGCACCGGCCTGCGCAGCACAGGATTATTTTCACTGCACCTGCAGCGCACAGACAGGAGATAATTTACAATAATTTGTCAGGATTAACCTCTTGATAAGGCATAAATTTTTCCTAGGTTTAAAGCACTTTGTAGAGGTGCAAAGGTTCATTTATATTAAGCAAATGCTGCATCAGCAGTTTGACAGTAGCAAAAGCTGTGATGCTGAGACTGGTTACAACTCTGTTGGCCTTAATCTCTATCGCAATAAAATGAAGCTTGGCATTTCAGCATGGCAAGATATTATTCATAACTAACCATCATTCTTCTTTAGCTTTGGAAATGTCAAACAGGATAATTAACAGGAGATACTCGTGGGTTCACACATTCCAGATGTAGAGATTTATGTGGACTCTTCATCACCAAACACTGACAAGTTATTTGTAGCCACATGCTTTAAAACTGCCTTTGTAGTTTCCTCATATTCAGTGCAGCCAAATAGAATGAGTCAGGTCTGAACAGTTCATGCTCCTGACCTTATCCAACATAACGAATAAAACACAGAGTTGGTTCACTGTCTTTTTGTATGCCAAATCCAGCTATTTATAAACATACAAATAAAAAATAAATTATATGGCCTGCTGTTCACATGTGAGTTTCATTCTTTCTCAAAAATCAGCCCTCAGGAGCCTACAGCGAACATTACCCAGTTCTCAGCCATTCACACCACCTACGTTTATATTTACAGCGCTGTTCACTCTACTCAAGTAGGCAGGTATTTTTAGCCATGCCATGATGCATGTTTAAAAATTGATTAAAATAAATACTCCTACAGCACTTCCATTTGAAGACTACACATCCCACACGCTCTTCTGCTGGACCAAACCACACATAATAAGGTGCCAAAATATTTTCTTGCAAGAGAGACACTTCCAAACATTATACCAGCAGAAGCTCCCCTGATACTTTGCCAAGAGCCCAAAGCAACAGCTAGTAACTACGAAATACAGTCATCTTCCTGGCTAATATAGAGAGGGAAACTCCTCCCACGCAGAAAGCACAGGCTCTGGGTACAGATCTGCACTGCATTTTGAATTCATACTGAGCACAGGCCATACCCATATAATAGAGATGCAAGAAGCAGGATTGCTCAGTAGATTATTGTGTGCTTCATTAAACCTCATCTGTTTCTCACTTTTTCTTTGTAATAAAGGAAAAAAATATACCAGGGAGCAGTTTGATACCTAAAAAACAGCTTGAAGTTTTTGGTTTGACTTGCCATTAACAATTATTTTTATCATTACATCATTGAAACATTTTAACAGTGTCCAGACTCACACATAAAAATATGACTGGTTACTAAAAAAGTTAGGTTTACAAGCCTTCACACTTACTGTGTCTTGCTATGTCCATTCAAAATAATATTATTTTCAGTATAATCTCTTTCAAATTATTACCATTTTCTTCTTTGCAGAATAGTTAAATATACACCAAACTGTGCGAATCACACTTGTAATTAGTAGAGCATCAGAAAATACAATTTCTAGACAGAGTACACATATATCTATCACCCATGACAAACGCCAGACACTTGACATCACATATTCCATCCAACTCAGTAAAGTACTTCCTATTAAGAACAAAATCTAGACCTCAATACTGGCCATCATAGGACTAAATGTAACCATATATTTAAATATTTTGGGAAAAGTAGGTTCTTGACACTTAGCTTCATGGACAGGTCTACTAGCATGCACCAAGGCAATAGATCCCAAAATAAAGATGCCTAAGTCTCAGGGA